>NC_040030.1:11038651-11338651 GCF_000972845.2 Larimichthys crocea | reverse complement strand
AGTGCCCAAACCAAGCTGTAGGTATATATAATTTGTGGCATTTGTGCAGTGGAAAAGCCAGATTTCTCATGTAAAATGCTAATGCTTGAATAATAGCCTGTCCTCTGTGTGGCACCAGGGTTTCTGACCACTGCAGACAAAGTTCAAACAGTCTGAATTGTTTTCTCAACCTTCCCTCCAACCCTTTCCTCTCCTTTTTTATAGTGACACAGAAGACCACAAGCCACTGAAAGGCAGCCGGACGCCGTCCAACGGCACGGTGCGGCGCGACGAAAGTGACGACAGCCTGGTGGACTACGGGGAGGGCGGGGACGGACAGTTCAATGAGGACGGCTCCTTCATCGGCCAGTACAGCGGCAAGAAAGAGAAAGACACGCACGAAGGCAACGAGAGTTCGGAGGCCCCATCGCCAGTCAACGCCATGAACTCGTTTGTCTAAACGCTGTAGCCACGGGCCTGGCTGCGACAGTTGCTACGGCCACGCCTTGTCACCCTGGCAAATGTGACCATGGGGGGGCTGCCTCTGTGGTGACAGCTGCTAAGGTGACAGTCGTTGCGGACACCTACTTCTTACCATGGTGGCTGTCACTTCGGTGGCCATCGCTATGACTACCTGTCACCAAGACTGCTGATAACGCCCTCATCTCCACACCCGCCATCCCCTGTCACACTGTGACCTCCTCTGACCAACAACACACTCAACATGGCAAAGACAGACAACCCTCCCCCACACCCCCCACCTCCTGACCCACCCACCCACCCATCATTGAAAGAAGGTGTGAAACGCCGGGATGTGAGGACTCAATATAGGAGGAGAGAGGAAGCAATATAGAAAAGCAGAAGGAATGTACCAGAACGAGTTTTCCCACTCAGACTGAGCAGAAGTGTGGCCAAGTGTGTGTGTTAGTGCCATCTTCTTTGCGAACACACTAAACATGATGTATCCAAATATATATTTTATCAAAGTACATGACCCGCAGGCAGGCAAATATGCATCGAATCACACCCATAAACACCTGCATGGAGTAAATCATGAATCTATTAAGCATTTTTAACATCCTCATGTCAGTTGTTGCAGAGGTGAGCTGAGACTGTATATGGTGCACGCCTACTTGTGAGTGGGTTATGCCTTTTTATTGTTTTTCTCTTCTTTTTTTTCAGTCAAAGTGTTCAATGGCGTGTGATATATAGAGAAAAAACAGCAGCGGAGTCTTTCTGGACACGGCTGTGTAATGTGTGACTCAAAGTAGAAGCTAGCATATGTCTTTTTGAGACAAATGAACTGTTTGTACATATGTAATAGAATAAAAAGAAAGCTATATTTCAAGGTCAGGGATTGTCCATTTGTAGTCATTGGAAAACCTGGCTAGAAACACTTAGCGTTCGGTCACTCCTTAATCACACCAGTCCTCCCACACTTTATTTAATAATCGGCCCGTTTTAAGCCTTGTGTCTTCTCAAGCTTATTCTTTGCTTCTTTTTGTTTGTTTGTTGTTATCTAATCTGTTCCTTTTACGCCGAACCTTTGCTTCTTGTTGCTGAGCACTAACTGAACACAAGTAGAGGTGTGATTGATCCAGTGTTGTTGTCAAGTGCTTCCACCCCAAAATCGTGCCCACTGTGCAGGCATTCGTTTTAGGTAATCACGTTATTGTCAGAACTAACCGCTACTCCCGACATTGTGTCTGATAGCACTTCAACTTATCTGCTATGTACGCTGTCAGAAAATGCATTACATGTAGAGGTTTGCTGAGTACACACTGTAGTTTCTGGATATTTACTGTAGATGTCGAGGATCAAGAACCTCTCAGCACGGTTTCTAGTGCCTTTGTAGAGAACAGTGACTTAGATCCATAGAATTGCATCCCTCTTCATATATATATAGGACAAACCTAGGCTCAGTGCAGTTCATATAGTTAATGAATACAGTACACACAGAAAACCACCGTACTCTCAATAACTTAAAAGGCTATGCGAGTATTCAAAACTACATTAATCACTGGAAAATAAGCTCTACAGGATTTTGCTGATGAAGAATATGTTCATTGAAACTAAGATCCTTTATTGTGAGCTATGTGGTCATTGAGTATTGTGAAACAAACATCCTCGGGTCTCTAAATCCACCGGGCTTCAGCCTGTATAAACTATATACTATTTTAAAAATGGATTTCACAGTGATACACTGGCATTAGTTGTGAGGAATGATTTTCAGCTGTGGCCTTGTTGACAATCATACACCCAGTTATCATCAGCCCTGTATTCTACACAAACAGACCGCCGAATCACACGATCCATCTAAGATTTAAAGGCCGAGGAAACGTGTGGCATACTGAGACGTGTAGGAAACCTGAGGTCAGAGCTCAGACACGTTGTTTCATGTATTCATTTCAAACATTCTCCTCCCAATGCATTCATCGTGAGGAGGAGCCGCTGCTCAGCAGCACTAAACTACTGCCAACCTACTCACCAGGTAACTGCCAACAGGAACCAGACTCACCATCTGGCACAGACTATTATCAGTATGGGACTTACCGTTACTGGTAGCACTTAGAAATGAAGGGGTCGGAAAAATTGCGTAATGAATACTGAATGTGGAAACAAGTGTAACTGTTTATGTGAATGAAAATATTGCTTGTTTCACTGCAAAATGGTAAAACACACTGGTGACTTTGGTTTATGCATTTAACCTTGTATCTGTGTATGTTGTCACGTTCTGAGCGCAGCACTCAGTGAGTTTTATATTCCTGTAAATGAATGAAGCTTGTGCGTGAATGTTTTTGGGTGCATGAGTGTACGTATGTGTGTGTATGTGTGCAGCACATGCATGCTACTGTGTTACGGCGTGCGTGATGTATACTATCGCTTTCGATTTCCATGGATAACCGTCTATAATTCTGATGTGTGTCCAGCAGTCTACTCCTCCTCAACAGGAGATGATACAGGACTTTTTTTTCTTTTTCTTTCAGAGAACATTTCCACATCGTAGGTTTATCATAACTTGCATCAAGTTTTTAGGTTTGCAATGTGTCAGCTGTCCACATGTAGATATTTTTGTTGTATTTTGTAAATAAAGGCTTGAATTGAGCGTAGAAAGATGAGGTCAAGGGTGAGAGCTTGACCTCAATAGGCCCTACTACATTATGAGTAGGAGGGTAAAATGCCGTGTGAGATGAGACGATTTACAGTTTTCACTCTTTCATTTGCTGTGAAATTTCTTTTATTTCTTTCTTCTTTTTTTTTGGAACTTGACAGGTGGATTTGCTTCAGGTATCAAACGACATTATTTAACTTGTGACTGAGCTCTTGTGACACCTGTATTGTTTCTGTCTCGGACAGTTCATGCACCTTTTTTTTTCTCTGTATTTTTTACTTAAACACTTAAACAGGACGCATCATTTCAAACCAATCTGGGTGTCTAAGTTTACGACAACACCTGGTGTCTGAACGCAGCACGGTGGAAAAAAATGTCCTAAACTAGACATCAGATGAAACTGATACATCCTTTAAAGGGTGTGCATTTTGAAAAAAACAACAAAACAAAACTAATTTGGAGCATACAGAAGGATGGCCAGCATGGAACAGATAAAATTGGAGCGTGAATACCCTGGAAACAATGTTCTAGTGACTGGTGATCATACAGTAGGATATACAGTATATGATATGATTATAATATGACATTCTGGTTAATGTTGAAGCTACATGAGAAGCATGAAAGGCTGTCAAAATGGTTTACTCTACAATATAATATTGCAAAATATTTTGTATTTTAAATGAAGTTTAAAAAAAATGAAATAAATGTTGGTTTCAGGATTTCAAATCAGTTCTTTTTTTTTTTTTTCCCTTTGTGGTCAAACATGAAGTGCAGCATAGCAAGTGTGTTATGTGTCTGTAGCGCCACCTAGTGTACGAACATTTGATTGATGTTTTATTTTTTTTTATCTGTCAAACAACCCACTGAGATAAACCTCCAAAAGATAATCCATGAAAGATTAACACACATCTGTGCACGCATGCGTGGTGTGTCTTTTATTCTCTGATGAGCTTTACTGTAGTTTTCCATAATGGTCTCTTTCCAAGAGGAATAAAAATTACAACAAACAGCTAAGATGCAGATTGAAATAGTAAGATTCAGAATTTAGTGTGATAATAATAATTATTATTATGAGAGAACAAATATGAAATGGGGAAAAAAGAAATATAAAGGATACAAACAAATAATACATATATGAAAGTGATGATAAAGTGTGTATTAGCCCAGTGCAAAGGTGTAGCCTACTTCAACCATCTTTTTCCAAAGAGTCACACTGTAGAGGATCCAATCATATTTCATATACTCACACCACTGGACTCTGTCATTAATAATTGATTGAACTGATGGTCATTTATGATGCAGAGCACATGGTGGACTAAAATACAAACACCTTTTCTAGTCCTGTGTCCAAAATGAATACACCTTAATATTCCTAATAAGGAGTGACTGTGGTGCAGTGACTGCCTTGTTGTACTTTTTTTTTTTTTAACAACAGGTATTTAAGTAACCCAATAATATTTCTGGGATTTCTTGTTTCATTCATCTAAATAAAAAATAAAAAAGATGAAAACAATGGTTTTCTGTACAGGCTTTATTTCCCATGTCTGGGATGCGCAGCAGCATCATGACGCTCGCATCCTCCTCCCCTCGCTGACCAATCATCCATGCTGCCACCCGGAGGTGTCACTCTGCTGCTTTCCTCCAATAGAAAAGTTCCTCTGAACGGGACGCTATGGTGGGATGATGCGGTTCGGGTCCAGGTGTGCCATGCGGACAGTGTACTGAATTTTTGCCCATTTCTGCCTTAAAGGTAAGAACGACACCACATGAGAGTGTGTGCATGCACCTAACTGGCTCTTCTGTTTTGGACTTAGTGAAAATAAACCGGAGTGTGTTCGGCGCTGTGTAGTGCAGAAATGGACCGGCACAAGAGTACCGCAATGCAGAGCAGGAGAATCACCGGTGCCGCTCAGTCGTCATTGGGGTGAAGTGATGTAGCTGCGCAGTTGCTTTTATAGGCTGATGTATTTTTTTTATTTATCATAATGACTGCGACAAAGTGAACTCTGTTAGATTAAAGAAGGTTTTAGTTGCACACTCTGACTTTTAAGTCATTGACAACACATGCTGAGATAAGAAAGTCTTTCTGTGAGAAGGTGACAAGAGTCAGATACTCTATGCGTCAAGGGCGCAGGAAGCTTCTGGATGCACCATGCATGTCTATTTGGTGAAGGACTGATTGTGTCCTTCATGGCAAAGAGGGCAACTCCCTTCTAACTCAGACACCTTTTCAAAGATTGTCATAAATCTGTAGCAGAAACTCTGAAATAGTCTGAAATATTTTTGTCTTTTTAGTTTAAGTCAGGCATTGCAAATCCTGTGCCATGCTATAAATTTGCATATATCTTCTGAATATCAGTTACTCTTCTCCCCCTGTCTCCTGGACAGTAGAAGAAAGATACAAAATGTACCAGAGTCCGAGAACAATTCACACCCACCCTCCTTTTTAGACGATCAAACTGTCATGGCTGCAAGATGTTGAGGAGAAAGTGATTATTTCTCCTCTTGCATCCTCAACACAAGGCCTGATCTTTATTTTTGATATATTGATGCTCTTGTGGCGCAGACTAGAAAAGCCAGAACAACAACAATCACTCGCTCGAGCACATCAAATTCACCACTAACCCAGTTAAACTCCAGATTAAAAATGGTTTTGGATGTGACCACAGGCGACATGGTTGGTAAGACACTGAGCTTTAATACATGTGCTGACCTAAATTTCACTGCTCTGTCCAAAGAGGATCTGTCATGGGATTATTGTGAGAGAAAACACACTGATGAATTGATTAGAATTAGCGGTGGAACAGATTGTTGCAACAATAATTTATACAAGCCAAAGCTTTCTTATGCAGCACCGGATTTTTCTGTGTTAAAATGTATTGATTTCTGAATGTTATGCCACTTTTTGCTGTTCTTTTTTAAATACATTTAGCTGTGCAAAGGCAGGGTAACCTCTAGTATGCTCTTATATTCATGTTGAGTCATCAAGAATGCACATAAGGAGTCAGTGCTGCAGTATCAGGCTTCATGTGGATGTGATGTATACGGGGTGTATGCCTCTGCTCTCTCTCTGTCTGTCTGTGTGTTCGATACAAATGTGGATGAGGCACATGGGAGGTGGCTGTCTGGCAGTTTCTTCTTCTGAGATTGTGCCTTCTTATTCAGCCTGTTCACATCCAGAATGACTCAGCATAAGGACTGTGAGAGTGTCCAGCTGCAAGCTAACTGTTGTATAGACTGTTACTGTGAGAGTGTCCAGCTGCAAGCTAACTGTTGTATAGACTGTTTATTGTCAGATGGCTACTGTAGATGACCATTTCAACTTAAAACACGTGATATTTACATACATCTACTTTTTAAATATAGCTTTCATAATCATGTTCTTTATATATATATATAGATATATATATATAATATTTATATATATAATATATATAATAATATATATATCTATATAATATTATTATTATTATTATTATTACAAGATGAGTTTTTTGGACACTTACATGTAAACATTTCTAAGCTGTTTTCCTGATTTCCTTTCGATTTACCGTCCTTGACCACACCCCCCTTGGCCTGTGACATTATAGGAAGATTATCATCAGACACGGCCTGAGCTTAAAGCTGACTGTTTAGTGCCAAGGTTTAGTACAGTGGAACTGATGCATTTTGGAGTCAACGCAGAGGCATGTAGAGCTGGTATATCCTCATCAAAAAAAAAACAACCCCTTCAAAAACTCAGCTAAACTCTATAGTAAACACATATTAATGCTGTGTTGATGTCATGTGTTTCCCTCATTAGAATATCCGCATCTAAAATGATTTGGATGTATTCATCTACAGTTAAACACGAATGACCTTAAGCAGCTTCTGTTTAGTAATTGTTAGTGTAAAAATACACCTAAAGATTTTGGTTTTTGTTCTTCTGGACTTCACACTTGGCACTGAAGTGATACTATTTACATGAAGGGGGTCACTCATACAACTTTTACTGTCCCAGTGCAGATTCCATGTCTGGGTATCTGCAGATACAGAGTACCAAACAGATACTAGTGCTCCCTTTTTCCTAAATTTAAAATGTGTATACCTGACTATGTGGAGCTCGACACAGTTAGGTAATTTTCTTCCAGCATGCCACATAAGGGGTTTAAACAGGGTCAATTATATGTCTTGAGGTCGCTGTGGAGACTCTTAGGGGCACACTGACTTCTTCTCCTTGAGATGTAGACCACCTTAATGTTTGTGTTCAGAAAAGCAGGTGCCATTCTAATCGTTACTATGGTAACCAAGGTCAGAGGGTGTGGACGTCTCACTCCCTAGACTCCAACAGATTATAGGTAAATAACGTATAGGCCTCTACATAGTCACATAACAGTGTCAGACCACTAAGGGGAAACATATTTAAGGACATTTTTTAATTTGGGACAGCTTCATTAGAATTAAGGCGGCGACTGTATCATGACAATTGTATTTATATATTCTCTATTCTCCTTGGCCAGGCCTTAATAAATATTTCAGCATAAGAGATCATTGAGATAATAAAGCAGCCTAGTGTTTTTCTACTGGATGCACACCCTAGAGGACAGAACATGTGTTATCTACCATTGTTGTATTCTGCAGCATAACATGCACACGTCTCTGCAACTGTTTCAGTTTCATGTTTTAAAGTGAGAGTTTAAAACACTGCAGCGTTTTCCTGCAGAAGTGATGTGTAAGCATGTGTGATGACACAACAGGGGCTGCCAAGGTACTGACGTGCTGACTTGTGTTTTGCTGAGAGACAGCTCTGAGTGCAGGCCTGTGTGTGTGTGTGTGTTTCTGCAGGTGCATGTCCTTGTGGATGTGGATGCACATTGCATGACTGTTTGCAGTGTTCTGCTGAGTCACGCACGCCCTCAATCATTTATACAGAGGAAGGATTTCAGTTAGTTCTGCTGTCATACTATTTCTGTTGTGGAAAGTCGTGCAGAGTCATCAGTCTATTATTATCTGGTATTATATTTTAAGGGTGTTTTAATAGGACATATTCCCACAGTGATGATGTCAGACAAAATACAATGCTATTCTGATTTTGGCAGCTTTAAATCATTTCTTTTTCCCTTCTCTTATTCAGCCCTCTCTCCAGTTCATGTCCTGTCCACCAACTTCTTATTTGTGTCGCTCTGCACATCCACCTAACTTACGTGGCTTTAGTGAGTCGGTTTGCTGACTGTCATGGCTTCGGCTGCCTTACTGCTTCTGGCCCTCTCCTCTTCTGTCTCTCTCACAGGTAAGAGGCATGGCGATGCCAGAAAATAAACCCCACTATCAGTCAGAACAAGAATGTCAGTACTGCCTGCACGCCATTAGCTGACCATGACCATGTTTTTTGCTTTGCAGCGGCGATCCTATTTGGTGAGCCCAGAATTTATGGAGGTGAGTTCAGTTTCTCGAAATTGTTCTTTGAAGGTTTCAGGGTTAAAAAAACAGGGCATGCTGCACATTTGTCAAGTTGTTTCAGGCTGAATTTTAAATTAGTACATCAGCTAATTGTTTTGTAAAAATTTGTCAGAGGATGCCACTGGATATGGCCCCATCTTTGAGGAGGAGCCTGTGGATGTGGTCTACACTGAGGATTCACCGGATGGGAGAATCTCCATGAACTGCAGGGCACGAGCGAACCCACCAGCTACATACAGGTTACACTCACTAAAGAAGATTTTCATTAAAAGCCGTAAAATACTGTATGTTATATCTTATCTTATATAAAAATTGAATTGCATCACTGCTAGGTGGCGCCGTGATAACTGGGAAATCAAGCTGATGGAGCAGCCAGATGAGCACTACAGCCTTGTGGGGGGAAACCTAGTAATCACCAACCCCAGACAGAAGAAACACGCTGGGACATACATCTGCGTGGCCAGGAACATCTACGGCACCGTCATCAGCAAGGAGGCCAGGGTCAAGTTTGGATGTGAGCATGTGAATCCTGGTGGTGCAGCTGATGCTAGCCAGCAGGGCAGTATTACTCACGTGGGCTGTGAAGTGAAGCCTCTGCAGAAGTGCCAAAAACTGCAGTTCCTCGAACAGCCACTTGAGACTTGCTATTTTTACTCACCTATTCATGATTAACAGCATAGCCAATTTGATTGACAGGTGGGCGATGTTACAGATGGCTTGTTTGAGCACCCAGGCGTCATTCAGCCCACTCAGGTCCACCCCACAGATGATCCATATCTTTGCCAATTTTTTAATTTAGCCAGTAGGCGGAACAGGCAGGACTGCCAACATAGCGGTGGCCACAGCCACCACAATCTGAGCTCTTCAGAAGCCTGTGGGTGACGTCACAGATATGCCGTCCATTCTTTATACTGTCAGTGACTCCACCACGGTCTCACTACTTTGTATTTAATGTTTTGTATTGGCATCACTACGTTTTTGGTATTAATGTCTCTTGAGTTCGTCCACATACTAGATACTGATTTGATTTCCTTCCCAATTTGGAATATTTCTTAGCTTGATTGTTCCTCCCATTTATTACCCCCAAAAATAGCAATAAAAAAGTCCACAATTGTCTATCCCTTTAAATCAAAGTTGTGTGCATACATTAGTTGGATGTTCATATGGAGGTATTGTACTACATATGCATTACTGTATATACCTTACCTTTCAGTTCTTCAAGAACTGCTATTGAAACCACTTATTTATCATCTATTTTATTTTATTTCTTTTATTACAGTTTTCATCTTATTTCAAATTGACCAGATCCTAGAATTCACTTCAGTGTGATTATACTGTACTTCACTTCACTACACTCTTTTTCTTTTCCTGTTTCTGTTTCTCCTTATGTTTGATGTAGTTGTGGAGGAGTTTCCCCAAGAAGAAAGGGACCCAGTGTATGTCAAAGAAGGACAAGGAGCTGTTCTGCTGTGTGTCCCTCCAAAGGCCTGGCCACGTACGTACAGTTCTTCATGTCTCATAGAAAGAAAAGTTAGTCTTGTGAAGATGACAATAACAACCTGTCTTTACTTTTACAGAGGAAGTAACCTATCGCTGGATCTACAATGAGTTCCCAGTTTTCCTGCACACGGATTACCGTCGGTTTGTCTCCCAGAAGACTGGGAACTTGTACATCGCCAAGGTGGAAGCTCAGGATGCAGGAAACTATTCCTGTTTTGTTTCTAGCCCCATCACTGGGAAAAGTGTTTTCTCCAAGTTCATCCCCCTCATCCCCTTACCCCCCGATGAGGGTTAGTAAAGAGCTGTGCTGCAGCGTAACAAGAAAAACCTCTTAACATGTTGAAAGTTTCTGATCTATAACATTTTTTTTTTTTGGCCTCAGGTGAGAGAAAGTACCCAGCAGACATCAGGGTGAAGTTCCCAGATACTACTGCCATGCTGGCCTCTAATATTACATTGGAGTGCTTTGCTCTGGGAAAGTAAGTTTTCATTTTTGTATCAATGCACTGTTGTACAAGGGCTCATAAGATGAATGCTTTCGCATAGACACTGGGGTATTTGACACTTTCTTTGAGTCTGAATTCAGTCAGTTTAATCTGTCCTTTCAGCCCCATCCCTCATATTGTTTGGAGGAAGGTGGACCACACAGACCTCCCTCCAAATCATGAGATCAGTGAATCAGGAGCTGTGCTTCATCTGTACAATGTACAGTATGAAGATGTGGGTGGATATGAGTGTGAAGCCATCAACACTAAAGGAAAGGACTGGCACAAGGCCTGGCTGTATGTGGAGTGTAAGTGATCTGATCAATGTGTACTTTAGCTACATTTAGATCGTAGACATTACAAGAGTGTAGACCTAGTGTAGATTATTTTTCATGATCGAATCTGCCAGTGGTGTTTTTTTGGTCTTTTGGGACTAATGCAAAAAGTGACACTACTGTAGTGCGTGTATTAAATATATAATCACATTTATGCCCATCTTGTTCTTGCAGCTGCTCCAGAGTGGGCAGAAACCATTAACAACACTCAGATTGACATTGGCTCAGAGCACACCATGCGCTGTGTGGCGTCAGGGAAGCCCTTCCCTTTCATCCGCTGGTACAAAGATGGATATATGGTGAAAAGTTATACATGAGACATCTACCATTAAAGACATTGAGGAGGCTTCATGATGGCTTCTGTGCTTTAGGTTTTCTTCTTACATTTGGTTGTGCGTGTGTTTTTCAGTATGGGAAAGGAGAGTTAAAGTTTTCCAGTCTTACTTTCGACGACTCAGGAATGTATCAGTGTATTGCTGAGAACTACTGGGGCATCAAGTATGCCAATGCCGAGCTGCGAGTCATCGGTGAGTACGTTGTTTTATACAGTTTCCAATTAACCGAAAACATCTTTGCGTATAATATAAATTCCGTCTTTATTATCTCTGTTCAGCCTGTGCGCCTACATTCGAATTTAACCCTGTGAAGAAGCAGCTCCTTGGCGCCAAAGATGGCCGCGTGGTGATCGAGTGTAAACCCAGAGCTGCTCCTAGACCACGGTACACCTGGACAAAGGGCAAAGAGCTCCTCTTTAACAATTCACGGTCAGTCCAACCTGTAAGATACTTGAGAATAACGTACCATCCACTGTCAAGTAGCTGAGCTTAACTATTCGTGTTCATTTTTAGCATTTCCATCTTGTTTGATGGAAGTTTGGAGATCCACAATGCCACCATCAATGATGAGGGTGTCTACACGTGCTTTGCCGAGAACGACAGAGGAAAGGCCAATAGTTCTGGTTACCTCACCATCACAGGTCTGTAATATGCATGTATCTGTGTGTATCTTAAAATACAGTGGACATTTATAGTGACATATTCTTGTATAACAGTTTTAACTTGTTTCTCTTCCCTAGAGCCTACCAGCATCACAGAAGCACCTGAAGACACTGAGGTATTGGTTGGTGATGAGGTGATTTTGAAGTGTGGTGCCTCATTCGATCCCATGTTGGACATCGCTTTCATCTGGGCCATAGACTTCAGGATCATCGACTTTGAATCTGAGTGGGAACACTACGAACGCGTTATGGTAGGACAATGGTTCATCCTTAGCTTATTTAACACCTTAATGTGTCTAACTTGACACCAGAAGGTGTTTTCTTTCCCTTCCTCTTTTATGTCATTGTCTGCTTCCTGATCCACAGAATGGTGATGGCAGCGGTGACCTGAGAATAATGAACGTCCAGATTTGGCATGAAGGTCGCTACACCTGCACGGCTCAGACAGTCGTGGACAGCGATACAGCATATGCTGATCTCAAGGTTGTAGGTCAGTCCCAACATGCTTTCCCTGAAATGATCATAGATGCCGAGGTTATTTATGATCACATATTAGTTGTTGTTGGTTTTCTTACAGACAAAGAGCATCAATTAATTATGTACACAACTCCCTACCTTTCCTCCTTGATCCAGGTGTTCCTGGGCCTCCCGGTATAATCCGGGTGGAAGAGATCGGAGACACATGGGTGAAGCTGTTGTGGAGTAAAGGAGCGGATCATAACAGCCCCATTCTCTCTTACACCATTCAGACCAGACACTTCTGGGCTCTGAATGAGGACGACTGGAGGGACGCAAGCAGCTGTGAGTAGTGCTCGCTCCCAGTAGAGTGCCAAGTCACTCCACAGTTCAGATTGGCACTGGAGCTTCATGATAAAATGTACTTGCGCATTGTTGAAAGGATTGTCTAATTACACTAAAGAGACGGTAAATGTAACACAATTTTTAGTACAGTACAGTTTGACATCATATTTGTGTCTTCTTCAGCTCCAGCCTTTCTTGACGGCACTTTGGAAAAGGCAGAAGTGACAGACCTGTACCCCTGGATGGAGTATCAGTTCAGGATCATTGCCATCAATGAGCATGGCTCTGGAGAAGCCAGCATACCCTCCCTCAAGATCAAAACCTGGGATGCTGGTAAGTGGGAGATTACTAATATATGACATACCTTTTTACTCTGTACATCAGGACAGTTGTGGGGTATCTAGCAGTATTGTGGTAGTAAGTTGACCATAGCTGTGAAACTTTTCTCTTCCAGAAAAGTGATCTCTGCAGTGATCACTAAATTATCTGATGAACAAAGTCTTGTGACAGTCTTGACCTTTTTTCTTTTCAGCTCCAGTGGTTGCTCCCACTGATGTGGCAGGTTATGGAGGTAGAAATGGCGAGATCGTCATCACATGGGCAGTAAGTAAGTCCAGTTAAGAATACTTACACACATCCCTGCATTAACAGAATCTGAGGGTTTTTTTTCTTTTTCTTTTTCCTGACCGCTTAGCCTGTACAGCCATGGTATTTCTATGGCAAGAAGTTTGGCTACATCGTAGCATTCAAGCCTCACGATGCTTACGACTGGTGGTACGAGACCATTTCAGACCCCGAGACAAGGCGTTACGTTCACAGGGATTCATACTTCATTCCCACTGATGAAGACTTCCAGGTCAGGGAGTTTCAGGTGAAGATCAAGTCATTTAATGTGAAAGGAGACGGACCATACAGCCTCACCAAGGTCATCTACTACCCAAGAGATGGTGAGGGGTTTTTTTCTTTGCTCAGTTTAAGGTTTTGGTTTCCTTGGAAAGATAGGTATGACTTTTTTCTTTACTGATTACACATTTTATGACTTTTCCAGTACCGACAGAGTCTCCGACAGACGTTTATGCCAGGCCAGTATCCTCCCATGAAGCGCTGGTCTGGTGGTTGCCAGTGGTCGACACTGGTACAGGCCTGCAGCAGTACATTGAGGGATACCAGGTACAGTACAGAGCTTTTACTGTAGAAATTCCATACACTAACTGAAGATGAAACTGTGAAACAGCCAATGACTTTTTAAGAAGTGTCATATGTTTTCCTTTTTTCATTTTCTTGTATGTCACATCAAAATTCTTGCTACCACATTCTTAATCATTTTTGGCCTTGGTGTCAATTTTAGGCAGCTAGGAGTGTAACAAAAACACCATAGCTTTGAAATTGCTCTATATCCAGTGATTACTAAATTATTTGAACAAACCGACAACTGATTTTCAAAAATCATGTGTCTTGCTAACCAGGTCAAGTACTGGAGAAAGTACGATGATCCAGAGCCGGGGGCACACCGTATATTTGTTGCAGCCTCAGTCAATCAGACCAGGTTGGAGAACATGCTCCCAGACTCTCACTACCTCATCGAGGTCCGTGCCTTCAATGGAGCCGGCCTTGGACCCCCTGGTGAACACTGTGAGATGTTCACAAAGAGAGCACGTAAGAGCAGTCGGCCACAATATTGTCATTAAACAGCTACAATAAGGGTTATCTTACATTAATGACAACAACTTGTTTTGTTTACAGCACCACCAGACCCTCCCAGGATGTGGCGCTATATCTCCTGGACAGGACAGTGGTTGTATGTGTGGTGGGATCATATCCAGTATGACTGGTTTGGTAATATCTCCTTCCCACTGTACTACAAGGTGAGTGTAGAAAGCTTTACAAAGCGTTGCTTCTAGCTACACTAAACAAAAATATAAACGCAACGCTTTTGTTTTTGTTCCCATTTTTCATGAGATGAGCAATTCTCTCGAATATTGTTCACAAATGTGTCTAAATCTGTGATAGTGAGTGCTTCTCTTTTCCCACCTCACAGGTGTGGCATATCAAGATGCTGATTAGACAGCATGATTATTGCACAGGTGTGCCTTAGGCAGGCCACAATAAAAGGCCACTCTGAAATGTTCAGTTTTGTTTTTATTGGGGGGGGGTGCCATTGAATGTGAGCATTTGCCCACTCAAGTCGGTGTCAGAAAACCAGTCAGTATTTTGTGTGACCACTATTTGCCTCACGCAGTGCAACATATCTCCTTCACATAGAGTTAATCAGGTTGTTGACTGTGGCCTGTGGAAAGTTGGTCCACTCCTCTTCAATGGCTGTGCGAAGTTGCTGGATATTGGCAGGAACTGGAACACGCTGTCGTATATGCCGATCCAGAGCAACAACAAGAGCAACATGCTCAGTGGGTGACATGTCCGGCGAGTATGCTGGCCATGCAAGAACTGGGATGTTTGCAGCTTCCAGGAATTGCATACAGATCCTTGCAACATGGGGCCGTGCATTATCATGCTGCAACATGAGGTGATGGTCGTGGATGAATGGCACAACAATGGGCCTCAGGATCTCATCACGGTATCTTATTCACAATGCCATCAATAAAATGCACTATGTTCGTCGTCCATAACATACGCCTACCTATACCACAACCCCACCGCCACCATGGGCCACTGGATCCACAACATTGACATCAGAAAACCACTCACCCACACAACGCCACACACACTGCCTGCCATCTGCCCTGAACAGTGAAAACTGGGATTTATCCGTGAAGAGAACACCTCTCCAACGTGCCAGACGCCATTGAATGTGAGCATTTGCCCACTCAAGTCGGTTACGACGATGAACTGGAGTCAAGTCGAGACCCCGATGAGGATGAAGGGATTGTGTATATAGAAAATGTTTTAAATCTTTGAGTTCAGCTAATGAAAAATGGGAGCAAAAACAAAAGTTTTGCGTTTTTATATTTTTGTTCCAAGTGTTATGTTTTTTTGTTTTCCTTTATTTGACCTAAGACTAATTCTCAGGTCTACATCTTTTCCAGGTCATGTTCAGAAAGACAGGCTACATCTACGGGAAAGTCTACATCACTGGCTGGCACTTTATGGACTTCCCCATGCCTCAGGTTGGAGATTATGAGTTGATGGTACGCGGCCGTTATGAAGGAGGAGATGGCCCAGTCAGGAAGATTAGGATTCAGGGTAAGACTAAAATAATGCAATGACCTAATAAATATGTTTTTGTCCCCTTGATCCATTTGTCTCATGATGTTTTTTATTTCTTTAGGTAAAGCGTCTATGATCACACCCACTCTAAGCCTGGTGTCTTTGGTGCTTCTGGCGGTGTGCATTATGGGATTGGAAATGTGAGCTTGCCACAACTTGCTTGTGTATATATAATAGACTCTGCTAAGCAGATATGTGGACATACTGTAATAAAACATCCAGTCTTCTCCTCCAAACACTCCTCACACTGTTATTCATTGATTAAGATTCTACATCATGCATCTGCCCTGCTACTGTTCTGGTAACACCACACAGGAAGTTGTTTTCCACCAAAAAAAACAAATGTCTTTTGGCCCTGCCACCTTTTTTGAACCGATCTTCTAAATGAACATGGCAGTGCTGCTGAACTGCATAGGACTCCTGGATTGGCCACATCTGTGTAAAGAGAAGATCCAAAATGTACTCTGTCAATTTCAGATTTTTTGGACCATATAACAAGACACTAAATTATTTAAATTATGCTCTCCACCACTGTTTAGATAGAAATGACTACATTCAGATAATTTTAAAGTTGTTTGCAATTTCATCTTCTGTCTTTTACCTTTTCTTTATGTTCCAATCACTGTTTCCTGTGTGGATGAACATAGCAAGGTAGGGTTTAACCATAAATGGGGGAGTGTTATTTATTTATTGCTATAAATATCTCAGATGGTGAAGTAATCCATATTATGTAAAGAACTATATATTTATTTATGAACATAATGTCACTTATCCATTCTTCACACATAACATCACATACTTTAAACATTTTTTGTTAAACCTTTCTAGATTTCTTTTCTAAACTTTCAATGGTGCTGTCTGACAGGTACAGAGGACGCTTGCTTAATGTTAATTTACGCTTCATCCAACCAACCATCACTTGTGTAGACGGTTCAAGTATGAGTTCTAGCTGCACCAATGAAAGCTGTGTCATTTTGATGCCATCTTTCTTTGAGACCAATGATGATTTTTGAAAAGTGTAATATTTGAATGAAACATGAGGCTGGGTTGGACATTAACTGCTGAATATCACATATATACGTATGCATATTTCCTTTGTCACAATGCAAAACCATTAAACAGAGTACAATAATCTATATTGTGTCATTGAGTGAATTTCAGCCTATTTTTGATTTAGCCAATTATTCCTTTCAACACAGTGTTCGACTCCATCTCTGATCTCAAAAGAATACAATGTGCAAATAAAACTATGTGACTGTCAGGTTTTAACTTAGTAACAATCATTAAGATTTCATGAATGCTGGAAAATATTCAGCCATCTGTAGATACTTACTTTATATTAATACTACTAATATTACTTATTTTTCTGAAGCAAGACCAAAAGCAACCTTTCCATGGCAGGAAGCACAGGCCCAGACTTTGAGATGATTTTGTCTTAAGGAAAATATATATACATTGGAGACCCACTGCAAACCAATCAAGGTTCCTTGTTGGTCCTCGGACCTTAATTTGAAAACCACTGATGTAGATTTCATGAATTATTTTTAGATTTTGGATTTTGCCTGGGCTTTTGGGTTGACTTCTATTAGTGTTTCACTTTTAAATCGGTAACAAAGGAATTAAAAACCTTGTGTCACTGAGCTCTCTTAAGGTACAAACTTAAATGTAGTCTGTCATTTCAACCAGCAGATGGCAGTACATCCACATGCCATTTTACCATCAATTCGGCTATCGCTTAGTCTTATTGGACTCAATATATGATTTTTTTTTTTTGTTTGTTTGCTTTTTCCCCTCTCATCTGAATTATGACACATCCTCTTCCTGCAAAAATATACAGATTTTTCTTTTCTGTTTATCTTTGTTATATTGGTTTCTCTGAAGGTTATTCTTCTATTGCTCATTCCATCTATAGTCTGAGCAACATATCCATGTTTTTTTTATAGTGTTTCAAAAAAAGAGGAAAAACATCTTTTTATGTCTCTTTGTTTGTGCTTTAAAGGTAGCTTGCTTGCAGACTGTACAGCAGTGCCTGTGTCTGTGTTTTTTATCTCTCCTTTTTCCATCTACATTACCAGCATTTCTCTCATTTTACCTCCTTCCCCTCAAACAAATTACCTATAGACACAGAAAATCCCAGGTGAGGCTCAAATCAATGCTGCCATCATTTACAAACAATCACAGCAAATGCACAAAGGTGAGTCTCCCACATCAGGGGAGTGAGGAGGATATTAAAGAACCTGTTGTTGTGAAACATGGTTCCCTCAGTTTTTATTTCCATGCTCTGGTCTGTCTGCTCTGTGCACAATGAAGAACAGCAGCATACTGTGTCCCTTTAGTCTGTCTCTGTGGCTTAGATAGCAGTGCATCTCCCACATTCTTTTTGTACAGAGCGCTCACCTATTTGTTGCTTTCAGTGGCATCCAACATATAAATGCAGCTGTGCTGTTGGAAAAAGACTCCAGAAAACAAGTTTTTGAACTGAATAATTTGTTTTCCCCTTGTGGCTTTGTCAAATTTGTGATGAAAGAGAAGGTCTGCCCATGCATTTGCCAAATCGAATCTTCACAATATAATAAAAAAGAATCCCCCCTTTTATAGCAATGGTGTGAGGTGCCACTGAGCACAGCACTAAACCACAGATTAACTGTGGAAGAGGTTTGCTAAGGTTAATCACAGGATTTTGTGCATGCAACATTGCATCTGCTAATCAGTGTGTGGATTTGTTCATGGTGGGTCTGTCTGATATTGTGTTAAGATATGTGCAGAACTACTCGCTAACTAGTTCTGCACTCCCTTCCACCATTACTGTAAATAAGAAAGGTGATTTGGTCTCGCCTGATCGAGGACGCACATGCAAACAAAACTCTGTGCTGTCAAAATAAAAAGCAGTGCATGGTGTTTTCAAGAAATTTCTGGGAATGTGAGCAACTGATTTTATGAATGTTGCTCATACAGCAGTATACAGAAAACTGCACAGATGTGTAAAAAGTTGCATCTTTGGTGGATAGTCTTAATACCTGCAGGGTATGTAAGCTGCAAGGGTGTAAGGGTACGCAGTTCAATTGTTCAGCCGGGTGAATAAGTCGACAGTTTTTTAAAGATGGCCTGAAAATAAAATGAACACATAAATGAGTTGGTCATAACCAGTGATGGAAAGTAAAAAATAAAATCCACCTCGATGAACTGCAATATTAAAAATCTGCGAATTAAATATACATAATAATATAACACTCAGAAGCCATTCTACATTATTACTCCTTTAACTTTTTATACTTTACCGTTTCCTGATAATGGTACTAAAGTCAAGTTTTGAATTCAGGCCTTTTACTTTTAATGGAGTAAAGAATATTAAGGAAAGACTATTTTGTCACCTCTCTTACATTATTTTCTGTTCATTCCGTGAATATCTACAAGTCCCTGCAAACCAAATCCTACTTTTTTATTAATTGTTCTTGCCAATAATTCCTCACACACACCAGGTATATTAATCCCAGGTGTTCGATACAGTAGATAAACTCCTCAGCTGATTGTTTGCATATTAGATATTCCCTTTGCTGCTTTGCCATTTGATCAGAAGATGCTCTCTGGCTGTCAGGTTGGACCTGTGATGATGGGAGCACATAAATAGATTTAATAATAGAGCTGGATCCCTTAGTGCTCAAAGCAGGTTCATGCTGTGTGATTTCCTACCTCTCTCATGTACTCATTGCATTTTTATCAAATCTTCTCAACCCTTTTAGCCCCATTTCCATTCTCTGAATTATCCCAATCGTTATATCCATAGTAGTGGCTGTTTTTTTTTCATAACAGAACACCGTAAATTTAAATAGAGAACACATTTCTATAATTTAACAGCAGTGTTGAAGAACAAAGGCGAATGCTATGAATACTATAAGCAGCAGTTGTATGGGGAATGCTTAAAAGGTCTTAAGAGCCAAACCAGGACATATGCAAAGCAGCCTGTATTAGCCTTCGCACTGGTCCATAAATCACGTATATTTGGCAGGACCCCCCTAGCTCGCCAGCTAGTTAGCTCAGACTAGAGAAGCCACTCCTGCTGGTCCCACAGAGCGGGCTAGCTCCTGGGGTTCCGAAAGAGCCACACTAAATCACCCAGACCAATTTGGTGTAGCAGAGCTGGCCTTGTCATAGCAGGGCGGCTAACTTGGTTAGCAGCCTGTAAGACCACGGTTGGAGGCCCCTCCTGCTGTTCGATTGGCTGAAATGGGTTGGTGGTGTCAGATCAGGAAGTAATTGCCTCTTCTATGGGTAGTTTATTACCCTGTTTACCCTGTGAAGAATGGCTTCTTCACATCTCCCTCTTTCTGGTGGTGGTACTTTGTCAGTTTGATGGTTGATTTAGGTGTCCTTTCACTATTAGTGAACAAAAAGAATGTGCACCTTGAGGCTGAAGGAAACAATTTCAGCTGTATTGTGTGGCATTGAGGGGGGATTGATTGCTTACCGTGCATTGTATACTCTCTCAGAAAAGGCTTTTCCCGTCCATTGGCTAAATTGGGAAACTTCATTGTGAGAACATTCCCTAGATACCCAGTGCCTGACAGTGCTGTCTAAATTCAGATATAACAACAGACAGGTTCTACTATTGTGTGACTAGGTTTTGTGTGGATCATCAGCCTCCTGCCAGATTTATGCTCACTCTGCACCAAGACCCCCTAGTCTGCTTTGGCAGTCTTACCAAATCCTCTCTCTTCCTCTCTGTCTTCTGCTGGCAGACCTGATGCTTGGTATCGCTGATGCCAGAAAAACTGTTTCCAATCCTCTTTGAGTCCAATTAAAGATTAACAGCAGTACATCCACAGAGCCAGGAACCTTTTTTTTTATTGCTGTAAATACCTCTTTTTTTAGCTTTTGTTTAGGACATGTTCATTCAGTGTGGTTGTTGAAATTAGAAAATGGGCAGCTTACACAAAACACGCCATGAACAGCTGGCATTGGTAAAACAAAAAAGGACAAGGCTGTGTACAACTGCTGGGATAAATTTATTCCACAATCCGGATCAAATATTTCATTGATGTTCAAGGGAAAGACAAGGACAGTGGTCTCAAATAGGGAATTTTATTTTATTTTTTATCTGTAAAAGTTAGGACATGACCACCAATACTTTTTAGCCGCACTTATTGAGTTGGTCGTCGACCACCAGGCTGAAAAAACTCTCAAAAAATTGGATTGGCATAAAAATTTACAATCATGGTACCCAGAAGATATTTCCTAATGACGTTGCTGACTTCTAGTGCAACAAGCAGTTTGATACCTCGTGATTTTAGTGAATGTTTTCTGTTGAAAACTGTTGAATTGTCATTGAACTTAGAACATATACCATTATCCACAGAGGATGAATCCTAATGAATAATAAAGGATCTAGATTAGATGCTTGACTTTTCATTTAGTGTCAGTTATCCAGTGAAATACTGAATTGATTGACACAACATTTTGTAAAGGCACTCCGATGATGCATGTTAATGACTTTGGTGATTTTCCGACTTTTATCTAGAATCTATTTTAATCAATCCGATACATAAGACAATACCTGCAATTCAGCTTTACTTTGTGTTTGATGCAAATTCACAGATGTTGGCATGCTAAACTAAGGTGGTGAAGTAAACATTATACCTACTAAACATCAGCATGTTGGCATTGTCATTGTGTTAGCATTGAGCTCAGTCTCACAGAGTCACCAGCATGGACATACTGTCTACAATGTAGACCCTTAGTCTGGATGACATATCATCACTCGCTATCGCGGATCTGATTAAGCCGTCTTTAATGATTGAAGAGGATGAAGCAGTACAAGGCTGTCTGCGGCTCTAATTACTGAGAATCAGTTTCTACAATTATCTAGTCAATCAGGCAGAGTTATGAAGAGGACACTGGTCAATGATTAATCACTCTGCTTGTATTCACTCTCAGTATAATATTTTCTTAGCAAATAGATTTGCCTTACATAATGCTTATATAATTTATTTAAGTTCTTTACTTTCAATGCAAAGTATGCACATAAACAAATATTAAGTTTTTAAATCATATGAGCAATTAAAAAAGAGTGACAAGAGTGAAATGAGAAAATTCTTGACAGATGAAGGTTAAAAAGTATTTATATTTCTAGATAAATATATGAATTTAAGATTGAAACTTAAATGTGAAATGGCTAAAATGAATGTGGTTTTTGCAGAGGGTATTAAAACTGCTGAATATCTCACATTGTTTCCAGTGTAGAGAGGTGAGAGGGGCTTTAGCCATTAGCGTGTTGCACTCTCAGCTGTCACACAGGAGGCCATGCAGTGAAAGATGGATGTCAGCCTTATGAAAGAGGAATGTGATACCTGTGCTGTCAGGAAGGAAAAGCTTGGAGGGATGGAAGCAGAGAAAGGCAGGAAACAAGCCAGCAAGAAAAAAAAGAGAGTAGAAGATAGAGAGTGAGAAATAGAAGGAGAGTGGGAAAGAAGATAGACTTTGAAAGACACCACAAATTGATGTGGCATCACTCAGTGCCCGTGAGGTAAAATCACCTCCATCCCTCCTCACACACTCAGAATAATGGCAGGATTTATCACACATTGCCTATTCACAGAGAAGACTTCTCCAACAGGGAGGCATTAAAGATGGGCTCAAGTTAAAGTTTAAAAACAGCTCTATAGCTGAGCTATACCTACAACAAAAATATCCTTCTAAATTACCCTCGTTATGATGAAAGATGTCTGTCTGGTGACAATGATGAAAATGTGATCTTTTTCACAGTTTAATACTGAATCTGAAGTGAGAACAGATGCACAGCAAGATGGACTCTGTGGTCTCTGTCTGTATATTGTGTTTATACATCTGACTGTGACTGTGTGTTGCGTAGTCTTTTCTCTCAGTTTTAAAGGCAAATCTTTGGGGAGAATTTACCCTTTTTTTCCCCCTGACAGCAAGTAACATGAAATAATTTTCACATCTCAAACTGGTGTCAGGAAGGCAAGCAGATTACATCAGGTGTCGCAGGCAGAAACAACCACAGAGACGGGCTCTATTGACAACACAGCCGTTCCATAAAGAGCCATTACTGGTGTTGCGTTGTTAAGTGAGGTGACAAATTCAGTCTGTTGCGTGTCTTCTTGTGTTACGCATCCGCCCACAGCAGACATTGTCCGTCGTAACAAGAGGTTTTATCTTCTGTCAGTCATAAAAATTTAATTTCCACGGAAGAAACAACCCAGCACTAAATACATCATCCCCCTATAAATGATGAATTCACTGTGTGGGTTAAATAGTAACATATGTGTCACATTGTAAGGTTTTCCAATGGTTCCCTGTCTTTGAGTATATGCGATACTTATGGCACCTGTAATGTCCCGCATGGTGTGATGTGGTTAATGTAATGTTTGAGTACAAAATCCAACAAATAATGTACAGTGATGACTGAGTTAGATCAGGCAATTTTTGAAGAGAATAATATTACACAATTTTATTAAAATCCAGCAGGATAAGAGACAATTGTCACTTATCTCCAAATTTAATCACAGTTTACAATTAAATTCTAGTAATTTTATTTCACATGAAAATGTGGAGTCTCACGAGACAAATAAAAATCAGTCTACTTTCTCGTGTTGTGAGCTAAACGCTAACATCAGCACGCTCACAACAATAATTGTCGTAAACATTGTATAATGTTTACGATGTTTACCGTCTCAGTTTAGCATATCATCATGATTACATTTTCTAATTAGCACTAAAGGTTGAGGTTGATGGCATGCCATTTGTTTTTCTGGCATTTGGACATAAACTTAAGTAGTGCACAAATTAAAATGACATTATACAATATCTCCCCGGGCTGTGTGACTAGCAAATTGGCTTTGACATTAGAATCAGTGAAGTGTCTCTTTAGGTTGTTCACACATACACAAAACCTCACTGAAGCCTCATGCTAAACACACCTTTTGTACCTAACAAACACACATTTTTTTTCTAGTAGCTACCCCCGTACAAGGGGTGCGAGTGCCTTTTGTTGTAAAGAGTTAATGTGTTATCACCTTAATTGAGATAGATGCATTTTTAATGATTGGTCCTTGCTTAAAGCAAGAGAGGCATCAAATTATGCTAAGTAAGTGAAAAATGTTAATGGCTATGGCTCTGGGTCGCTGTTAAAAGACAAAGTTTGCAGTTTTTTAATGTCCTTTCCCCTTGGTGGAGTCATTTAACCCACATTTGTTTTATTCCTAAAAAGCTGAAAGGGTTCGTCTGAATTTTAGACAATGCTGGTGTGAAGCATGACACCCAAATACCTTAGCAATATAACATTTTCATTATTTCATTCTTGGTGTACTGCATGTTCTTGACACGAAAGAATGTAGTAAACACAGACTGCTCATAGCTTCATGATCCATAATAATATTCACAATCACCAAACAAAACATCTGTTTTCCTCCACAGTTCAGTGGTGTTTATCTCCAAGCTTCAGCTCTGACTGCACTCCTGAGGTGTCATTTTAACTCTGTTAACGCCCGCAGAGAATCAGGCAGCTATCAAAGCAGAAGCATTTCAGTGTCACGGGGACCACTTGTCAAATATACACACAAATGCAAAACACAGGTATGCAAACATAAGGACACAAATTTGTTTGCACGTATGCAGATGCAGGAAAATATGAATGTACACAGACAGGCGAATAAACACACACACACACACACACATACACACCCACACACACACACACAGACTGATATCCTGTGCTGCCATCTGTGGGTTGTAGGCGCCTCAGGGGAGTTACAGTATGCTGCAGTCTGTGCCACAGTTGGGTGCTAAAATGAACAGCACAGCAGATGTTTGGGTTGCTTTTTAGTAAGTTACTACACTAACCTCCAAGAGAAGACTGCCACTTTACCTCCTGTCATCTAATAATGTCATTTATTTAATGACACCATCACGAAATGGTTGGACAAACAGCTGTGCTCTGGTTATGCTTGTCCCTGTGAGGGATGTGCTGCATACGCTGAAGAAATTTATGTCAAGACCTACAGAAGAGCACCCAGCAGGAGTGTCTGCAGTGACAAAATGTTACATCTTATTATTATTTTATTATTATTATTATTATTATTATTTTATTATTATTATTATTATTAATAATAATATTTTTCCCTCACAACTAACATTGCGAGGAAACCCTCTGATAAGATTCAGGTGGATTCATTAAATGTATTTTTATATAAAACAATATTTTTAACACATTATTTAAAAAAACGTTTTACTTTTATACCAATAAAATGTGACAATGACTTTTAAAGTCATCAGATTTAGGGAAAATAAGAAAATGGTAGTAACAGAAAATAGGAATCATGTTTTTGATACTCCAGATTATAGTCTATTATATCTAGGAGACTGGTTCGTTTTGTTGCCCACTGTGCTTTTTGAATTTTTAAAGCTGCATTAGTTTCTTGGTGGCCACTCGGGGGCAGTATAACAACCTGTAAACACAGTACTGACATAATATCATGATATGACGTTGTTGTGGCGAATTTGTTCACAAACAGTTACACACACAGAATATTATTGGCATTGAATTGGAGTCCAGTATTACAATAACTCTTCTTTTCGCTCTGCTTTGGTCTCTACTAACTCTGGGGTAAATATCTGGCTCATAGCTGCTAAATCCTTCACAGTTCACATATTCAAAGCTAGTGGCTAATTTTTAATTTTAAAATGACTTCATCACTGTATTTGCTGCAATGTTATGATTTCCCCAAAAGATTAGCTGCTGAAACTTTGCCTCCAGTTTGAAAACATCTGAGTTTTCCTGCCTTCCATTACTATAGTGGAGGATGGAGAAGACTAATGCAGGGAGGAAAAGGTTTGACAGATTTGATGTGCATACACCCACTATGACATCACCACTACATTGTAAAAAACGCCTCTCAGACAATAGGACTATGTCCTATCAATTCCCAATAGAAATGAGTCCACAGTCTTGCATTAGTCATTGACTGATGACACAGTGAAGCCCCTCTTTCCATTGTTCCTGAACATTACACAAATTAGCTAAGTCTCTAAGCTCACTCCCAGCTGATGTCACCAGAGCTCCTCTGTGAGAAACGATTAGTTGCTAATATTCACTGTTTGAAGGAGTAAGTCTTTAAATAACCATTGCTTTGAAGAGTAATATACAGTTCTACTTTTAGATAGTACTGTTTGGATAAAAGATTGTATGAGGCTTAAAGTCGTCAAAGAGAAAGGTTTCTTTACTTCTTAAATCTGGAATTTAGCCGTCACCCCTGATACTGACTGGAGTAGCGTGCAAGCAAGGATTTAATGTCTTATTCAAGGACGCTTTACAAGGACACACTGGGTTTTTTAGACCATTATTGCATATGTACCCTGAAAAAAAGATATATGAAGAGTTTGAGTCGTTCAACATCTCGCATAGAAAATATTTCTCAAAACTGCTATAATGGACTGAAGAAAGATGTGAAAGAGGTTTCTCATCGTGACAAACCCACAATGAGAGTAAGAAAAAAAACTTCAATCTAAATTTCCATAACAACTGTGTATACAGCATCACTTGACATCACCTCGAATTAAACTGCCAAAGTGCTCTGTCACTCATATGATGTGTAGAGTGCGACTAAAAAATAACCCTTTGCAACACAATAACGGTGGTTCTGCTATTGAAAGTCCCTCTACGCGTCCGTGACTCAGAATTATTATACTGTTATATACTGTATAACCAACTCTGATGGCAGCTACACTATCATGCAGCACATACAGCAGCTCTAACATTTAAAAACCCCAGTGTACACAACATTTAGACAAAGTGAACAACTGGCTGGTGAACACAGTCGACTATTCAGTAGCTCAACAACCATTTCATTTTTCCTGCAGGAGTTGTTGGTGAAGAAACAGATCTACTGTAAAAGGAGAGTGAACTTGTCTCCAAATTGGTGCTCCATACTTGCAAGATGCATAATTGTTTGCTGTCTTCGTCATGTTGCGGCTGCGACACTGTTTTGGCCGTAACTTCAAACCCCACCAGGAGCGATTCAGAAGCAGAGCATTTAGCCCGCCAGACTTTGTTTACTTGCTCAGATTTGGTCATTTTCCTGGTTTATGTGCTTCTAAATATGCTTCCAGATGTGTAAATATGCTACGTAGTTAATCATCAGTTTGCATGGGGTATTCTATTTCTCTAGTAAGGACTCTTTACCTAAAGTTTGCATCCTGAGTTGTGCATTTGGTTTCTGTGTTTTTTGAACCATGACAATAGTTATCTTACTTTAATATCCATTTTGTACATGAGTTACTTTAGTTGTCTCAAGGTAGGTTGGTTGTGCTACTAGTTACTTTTATAAGGAGACTGTAGCTCTACCAAAATGGTAAATATCTTTTGGCACAAATCTCTTCAAAGTTTGAAGAGATTTGTGAAGTTCAAAACATACCAGACCACTCATGGATCATCTCAAAAAGCCACATACTGTATGACATGCTTCAAACTTTTATGTTTGGTCCATGATTGAGTTCATATGTTTTTGTCTCTGCTCTCCTGTCATTCTTCACTGTATGCTGTCCAACGTGAGAAAAGTAAATCCCAAAAAGCAGAAATGTACAATCCTTTCTCTCAACAAACCATTAACCCCCTGCACAGTAAAGCCTCACTCATCGATTCCAGACAACCTTTTGTCAGATCTGATTTTTCATTTCATTTCTCACAGTCCTTTAAAATGTACAAGGTACACACTGTGGATCAGCAGACAAGGGCACCACACTGTGTGTTTGAAGTAATGGGCTGACGACCGCTGAAGGAAAAGAGAAATCGTGAAATCAACACTCTCTCAACTGGAGGAACACTCAATCGCTCACAATAACTTTCACTGTGACAAGTCAAGCTAAAGAAATTAATGTTAACAAGTGGGGCTTGTCAACCTCCTGCGAACAGTACATGGTTTCCTTTCCATGCAAAGAGAAGAGAAGTGACAGTCATGGACAGAGGGCTTGACCCCAGTGTGTGCGGGAACGTCAGGATGAGGTTAAAGGTCAGAGGGCAAGGGCTTTGGGGTAATAAGGTCAGACAGTGATACATTACTGTAGTCTTAATGCAAACTACTCTTCAACTGGTGGAAACCAAAGAAGAGCAGGGGGTTGACTAATATTATTGTAAGAGATACAAGTCAGTGATATGTCATCAAAACGTGTGACCACCTTGGTTTTTCCTCTGACCTATGATCTTTTTATCATTCAGTTACATATATCTGTTTCCTTCGACTCTGCTTGTTGGATTTTCAGTATTGAAAATGTAACATTTTCATTAATCTGAATGGACTCTAACATCGATGAGCACTCACGCTGCTAAACCCTTCAATGTATACTTTTAAAATACATGGAAGTCCATGACAGCATAAGCTTTTGACAGATATTGTCTTTTTGGCAGCCAAGCAACAACATGTTTCAAATTACTTACTCAGAGTTGTGCTTGCTTCAGTCACTCCTTGCTAAAGGTACTCTAGTGGTTCAGAAAAGGATGCAGAAATACCAGCATAAAGGTTATTGAGTGACCTTTAACCTCAAGAATGACCTCAATCACATCTGAGTCTGAGGTACAACTAATAATAATGAGTAATTATGGTTGTTAGCAATTGTTAGAAAAGGGAGAGAGAGAGACCTGGCCATTGGTCCATCTTTCGTCAATAGATCTGAAAGGTTACAAGCTTTAGTGAAAGCATTCGTTATTATTTATTCCCAAATTTCCACCTAGAGAACACAATTAGACACACTTCACAGATTGCTTTTTCTTGCTGCTTATGCCCCAAACATTGTCACACATAATTTGGAGATTTTTGTTTGCAGACAATACAGTAATTTGCCAAATACTGTTTACAAAGCATGTCACTGAAAATCTGACATGGTGCATAGCTGATGGATCACAGCTGGTCGTTGATAGGTACAAAGCTGTTGCATCTGGAGCTTCTTTTTTTTTAAACAGTTCTTAATTAGAGGGAGCATCTGAAAAAATCAAACTTCAGGAGGTGACGACATTTTTCAAGGCTTTACTTACAAGACAGAGTTGAGACAGATTAGTGTTTTTTGTGCTTAAATGTGCAGTGACGCTGAACAATTTTAGTCTAGTCAGTTTTATTTTTCAATGCCTTTACCCAGGAAAAGACATAAAAGCTAAAACCTAGGGAAAAAAGCAAATAAACAATAAACAAATAAAGGTAAAGAATAGACAGGACTACTATGACAATACGCAAGTATGTGACCAGCAACAATGAAAAGTGAAGATGTGCAAGTATTTCTATAAGAAACTGTCTTTAGGTCTGGTTGTCGGAACTGGTTGTGTCCACAGTGTGATGGGTCTATCTATAGTGGTGTTTCCTGCCTGGATTCCTGACTTTGAGCATGTATACGTCCTGAATGGAGAACAGGTTGGCACCACTGATTTTCTCTGCAATCCTGACTGTCCGTTGCAGTCTGTTCTTGTCCTGTTCGGTGGCCACCCCAAACCAGACATTGATGGATGTGCAGATAACAGACTATAGGATTATTGCCGAGTAGAACTGGATCAGCAGGTCCTGCGTAGGTTGAACTTCCTGAGCTGGCAAAATCAAGGGGATTTACAGCACCCTCGACCCTCGATCCATAGGCCGTCAATTGGGGGGGGGGGGGGGGGGCTCAAGAAGAGGGATCCCTCTCCAAGGACGAACAGACATACAATAGATGTTGTGTGTTCAGAATAGATTAACACAGTAAAATACAGTATTAGAAGAGGGCAGACAAGAGAAGAGGCTGGACCTCCTGGAAGATGAAGATTCAAATGCAAAATATCTGGAATGAAGCATCGACAGCCAGTAGATGACAGTTTTAGAAAGTTCACAGTATTGTCAGGCAGGACAAACATGGACTAGAAGTTCTAACAGGTTCGTTCTGGCCAGAAGGACAATGACTGACTAACTTAAACTAAGTAAAAAGATGAGTTTTAGATGAGCATCGAAGCTGCAAGCAGATGCATTCATTCTTTCACTCTATTATGCTGTTATTTTTTTGCCTCAACTAAAGATTCCTCAGAACAATACTTTCTATTTGCATATGCGGTGAAAAATAAAATTGTGACCCTGAGACTGATGAAAGTAATGGGCCCTGGTGTGGGCAACAAGACTGACAAGCCTGAGTATGAGAACCAGTTCCTCAGACAACAAGACTTAGCAATTATCTCCACCGCAGGCCAATCAGACACACTACGCTGAAGCAAGAAGCCTGCAATCAATCTCCAATGCTTGTAATGAGAAACATATTTTTCTCTGCCAGTGAAAAGATAATCAGCAGCTGAACGGAAGGGTCAACAGGTCCCCTCTACTAGGATGTAGTGAAACAAATAACACAAATCTCTATCAGCCTCCAGAGCTGCACAGCTCCTCAAACAAGGTTACCTTCAAACCTGGAGACCCTTAACTCAGCTGCTGGCTGTGGTATCGATCAGAAAATGTGTGTGTGTGTCTATGTGTGCAAAGTATCTTAGCCTGTAGTACCAGCAGTTTTCCTATGTACCCTATGTAAAAGTTTACATTGATTTGAATATGTGATATGAGACTGTACACAACATTCGCTCTTTTACACTTTTCAGTCTATACGCCTGTTCTGCCTCTAGAATGTACCCCAGTGTCACTGAGGGAAAGATGAAGGTTACTAAGTGCTGTCAAAATGTGTTGAAGAGAGCAACACATTTTCATGTAATTACTAGATTAATGAATGGACTGAATTTCGAACAAAATCTCAACATTTTGGTACAAAAAGCATAGCTTTTAAGATTAGCCTGAGGAAAAGAATTATTCAAGTGAATACATTAGAGCCACGTGTTGTTAAAAATCAGCGTTTTGGTTCACTCATTATTCATTTCAGTGCTTTTTGAAGTATGAAATAAGTGCACTGTACTTGGATGCATAATTTACTTACATACTTACTCATTATACAGAGTGAATGTATATCTAGTACAATCAGACATGCCTATATCTCTCAATGTGGCTTTAATGAGATGGGGTATTTCTCTTCAGAATGGTTTCTAATATAATCTTACACACAATACCAAGGTAGTGGAGTTTAAAGTAATAGACTTTGGAAGTAGTTGCTTTTCTTCGCTGATAGCATGGATGTTTCACTCTTATGAATCTACAGCCAGCAGCTGGTGAGCTTAGCTTAGCATAAAGACTGGAAACCAGTACCACTTAAGCTCACAAATAAACACATTATCTAGACTAGAGGAAGATTTGTTTTCTTATTTACAAAACACATAAATAATTAACACATGAACACCTTACAAAGATCATAAAAAAGCCGACTGCTCGCTAATATTTGCTGCATATCAATCTTAGATCATCTACAGTAACTCTACAATAAAGTATTTTCCTGAATCTCAAACTATTTCTTTAGCACATTTTGCCATTAAATCTTCTACTGTATTGTCAGTTGCAGCTCTTCAATGCTGTTTCAGCAATGAAAAATGTACCCGACACTCTGAATCCTACTGTGTGGTTTAAGTGATGATCATTTAACTGATAATCAACTCATGATTGCATACAAATAGCTTTGCATTATTTAATATCCACAATAATAAGGTTCATTTTTAAGATTATATAATCCCTGTGATGTGTCTCTGCATGCTCAAGTGTGTGTGTGTGTGTGTGTGTGTGTGTATGTCTGTACGTGTGTGTGGAAGTTAATGGAGGTTATTTTGTTCTGTCATTGTTTGTGAGATGGAGGTGAAACCAATTTTAGATAATTGGAATCAGTAATTGAAATGTATGTTGCTACTTAAATTCCCTTCTCCAACTTTTATTTGGCCAATTAGAAGAATAAATGTGGGCTCCAAGTTTCAAAGTGGAAAAACATTAAATCCTATAAAGCGAGGCAGAAAAACATGTTAAATAATACAACAAATCCATTAATTACACGCTTCTGTTTTTTAGTGGGAGAAAATTCAATATCTCATTTCTCATATGCTGCCGAGTTGCCTTTGAAGCTTGTATGTTTTTTGTAATTGCAAGACTAATTCTTCCACAGTTATGAATAGTTTGCTACTGAACAGGTTGTCCTTATATAACCTCCCAATTGTTTATTCATTCAAGTTACAAAATATGAAGCCAAAGAAAATATTCTCTTTTAAAGTAATGATAACCAGAAGTCTTTTTTGTTTTTACCTTTTGTGGGATATGTTAAATACGTTTGTGTTGGTGCTTAAAGCCACGGACACAAAGAAGCACATACAAATAACGACAAATACAAAGGGTGGACGGGATGTGTTTTAAGGTGACCTCAGTGTTCATTTGACCTCTTGTGACTCCCAGTTTATGACCTGTGAAAGGATACAAAGGCTTCTGACCATAGACATAAATCCATATTAGGCACTGTGAAGGGGATAATTGGACAAACCCCATCATTTATTATTGAAGGTTTTGAGATGCTACATTTTATATTTGACAGTTGATCCATGTTGAGGACAAATTGCTTGTGCACTGAGATGTGTTAGCAGTAGTGGTGCTTAAAGACCCTAAAAACCTATTTTCTTAGTCACCTTTTCATTGTGGGCAATGGAGTTCTACAAAATGTTCAGCCAAAGTTGGGGCTGTGTTGGTTATTTCACAGAAGCTATTTCTGTTTTATTTTCTCACTGATTTGACGGGGATCTGGTTGAATCAGAGTGTGAAGAAAATTGTGGTGTAGTTTGAATCAAACGTGACTGAACCTCATCCACAAAGATCTGATAAAGCAGTTTAGCTGAGCTTCTGAGTGTTAAACTCTTTATAAATAATGAATAACATAAGGACGTTTCTTTTTTTCCAAACTCTCATTTGCCATGTTCCAATACAAATGTATTTTAATGTGAATTCTGAAGAATCACGTTAGAAAAGTTTGATGGATATGCCAAAATTAAAAACAACAAAAAAAAACATCCTCAATTTAACAAAAGTTTTTACGCTCGCTTGAGGTGTTTTTTGCCTTTTACAGGAAAGAGTTAATGCACTTTAAATAGGTTCATTTCAACATTTAAAATGTAACTATTATGACGATCAGGTGCAGTGGTTAGCACTGTCGCCTTACAGCAAGAAGTTTAAACCTTTCTGTGTGAAGTTTGCACGTTTAACCCATGTCTGCGCCAGTTCTCTCTGGATACTCTGGCTTTCTTCCACAGTCCAAAGACATGCACTTAATGTGTTAATTGGTGACTCTAAATTTCCTGTAGGTGTCAATGGTTGTTTGTCTCTATGTGCCACTGCGATATTCTCCTGGCCCTCGCAACCCTGATGAAGATAAGCGGTTACAGAAAATGGATGGATGACTGATCAGCTTTTTCTCATTGCTCATGGCTTTATAATGCATTACAGGTCTGATGTAACCTTCATTAATACACATTATTACAAAAAACAGAAATGTATTCAAGTTCCAAGAATTCAAATTTTACACATTATTACATGAATTTTTAGGTTCAACTGGTGCTCTTTTAATTACATCATCTTGTTGTGTCCTCTTTTGATTGAACCACCTACTGCTTATCTCATGAACCAACTCCTAGTAATGTTAGTGGATAAAATAGAATATTGGAAACATAGCCATTCTTGCTTAGGTTGTCTATTAGTAGTAGTTCATAGAGAACTTTTTGAATGTTTTGATTTCAGAGGCTTTAAACCTGATGTGATCTCTCTAACATCTGCCCCACAAAACAGCACATATGTATAGTTTTGATGACGTTAGAGATGGAGGGATAATACAAGCACACTACGGGTTTCCCATATATTACAATCAATCTAACATCAAATTAGCAGGAAATCACACGAGGTGTTGCTGGCACAAAGCAACGGTTTTGACGGCTAAAGTTTTTTGCCACAACGCTGGCAGGATGTCATCTCATGGAGCCTTGTTTTTTATTGTTCACACAGTCTGGAGCAGGATAATTGTCATGCATTGGAAGCAGGAGAGCATGACAGGCAAAGATAGACGGGAGACACACCATATATAAGCTGTAGTACATACTGACAGAGCTACTGCCATTTGTCTCACCCAGAGCGGGACAGGCCAACTCTGTCTTTTGATCAATGTTTTCTTTTTTTTCATCACTGTGTCTTTCTCACCCTTTACACCTCACTTTCTGTCTGTGTTCTGTCCATCTTTCTATCTTACTGACTTTCCTGTTTTTCACATTTTACACACTACTTTTTGTCACCTCTTTGCGTATCTCTCCTCTTTTCTGCAATATGCTTTTCCTTTTACAGTCTCCGTACACACCACACACAGACACATTAGCATTTATACATGGCTATTATGTGAATCTAGTGGTCAGCAAGGTTGTAAAGTACATAATATAACCTTCTAAATCAGGATTTAAGACTTTTTCTATTAAATGAATCTTTTGTTCAGATATGGTAACACTATAAAGAACACAGCATATGATAACATTAAGATTATCGTTTTTAATTGATTTGGAGTGATGAGGTCGACTCTGGTGATTGTATATGTGTGCTAAAAATGTAGATTTGGTGTTAGAGAACAGACCATTCTTTCTCATTAACATTTGGCCTTTAAATTAGGGTTTTTAGCTGACACCAACCTTTTAGCAGCTAACAGAGAATGAAATGTCTAATACATGTTTTTATTTTTGCATATAAACCATTTTCTGTTTCTGTAAAAGCACAATTTGCATCCTATGTTTCTACTTGAAGTTGTGTGGCCACTCGTCACTGTGTATTATCTTTTTTTTTATTTATTTATGTTCTTTCTCTGTCCTTGTGCTTCTTGAAAACAGTGGGTAAAAATGTATGGACGGTTTGGCTGATGAATACTGAAAATGCTTGGAAAACTAGACGTAGTTATGAAAAAGTAATGGCTGGGGGAACAAAACGACCATAGAAGTGGTCTGTTAAATGCACCTAATATTAACCTGAATGATGGGCATGATTGAATGCTAGGACCCTTAATAGAGCTCTTCATGTTTTCATCCTACATGCCCTAAAAGGTTTGAGTGGTCTTGGTTTCCAGTGCAGCACTTGACGACACTCATGGAAGCTGCAAGTCCAGACTGAGCTGAAATTATCATAAAACCTAAACATGGCCTCTCAGGTGAAGTAACCACACAAATTACATACAGTAGATATTTTACAACTTCCAGTTTAGGTGCTTCAAACTTTTAAACTCCTTTTTTTTTAATTGCCTGCATCATATTGCTCACATAGGTACACAGAACTAGTTCAAATATTTCTTTACACACACACATACTGCTACACCTGCACTGCGAAAATGTGATGTCAAATATGTCTGGATGTGTTAGCAGCAGCACCTCTAGAATTCCTGTACTCGACTGAAGTATATAGGAAACATAATAGAGGGAACTAAATGAAAAGGTTAGTGTTTACTGTCGCTACGTGATTGTACTTCTCTCACTTGAAGCTAACAATACACAGCATCCTCCAGTTCAGCTTCATATCAAACCTGGGGCTACATGGTCTAACTATAACACATTGACAAGTACAGTCACGTGACCAGGATCTATTTACCATACTTGCAGCTTTACCCAAGACCTCCATACTGTGTGAGGACAACCTCAGGGCTTACTTTTTGAAGTAACAGAACTCTTTTCTACCTTAAACCTAAAACAATTCGCCTGGTGAGGCTGGTTTTCACAAAACTTAGTCAAAGAAGGAAGAAAGCTGAAAAGAACAAATGAAAAAGTTGAGTGGTGGCTTTTGAACTCTGACACCTGACCTTGTGGCATCATGGATCCACTAAACAAGTGTCCCTCTCATGAGATTAAGCCTCATAACCATTTTGATCTTGTTGACCGAAGAGGACCCCCCACTGGGACACAGGGTGACCTTAACATGCCCTTAATGCTCCGTTCTGATGAATTGACCGCTAAAGGTCACCAAAGAAGAAAGTGCTTCTTCATAGCTAATTTGCACATGCACATTTAACTGTCAAATTTGGGAACATTTACCAAACACATGATCTGATGTACCATCTGTCTGACTTGCAATTGCAAGTAGAGTCTGTGACTTATTCAAAATCAGCATATAACCTGAATGAATTTGAAATCAGCCCACGTAGCGTAATCCTAAAATACGGCACTACTTTATTTGAGTGACGAGCTAACATCACTATAAGACACTTGCATTGCTTAACTGGCCATGCTTTTTTCCATCTGTGGTGATGAATTAAAAAATCCTCACATCTTAGATGGTTTCTTTGATGGTTGAGTGCTAATTTTCTGTTCAGCATGGCTTGGTATTTTTTTTTTCCTCATTTTCTGTTAGCAAAGAGAAAAACAATAGCTTAGTTTACAGACAGAGGACCAGATACACAGCGCCCACTATTTTAGTATAAGACACAGTTGTGCTTATTCACTTAATTTTTAATTAAAACAGATTGAATTACAGATTAAATATTTCATTTCTTCCCGCATTGTAACAGTACTTACATTTTTGAATAACAATTGGTAGTCCAGACAGAGGGATTTTTGATTAAATGACGAGTGCAAAGACTTAGAGTTTTACCACATCCAATGAAACTCAGTCAACACATCAGAACAGGCATGCCTTATTCATTGCATTTATGGATGTGACATTCTACCACCGAACACAATGTCCTTCTAATAAATTATGGTGCTTTTCATTGTATGTCAGGGGTTTTATTGTTGTTTTTGCAGGTTACTTTTATTCCTGCAGCCCTGACTTTAAGTCAAGTACGACCAAATGGAGAACCCTGACACACACACACACACACACACACACACACACACACACACACTGCCAAACACGCTTGACATCGCCTCTTTGTCATGTTTGTGGTGAGAGGAGAACTCCCCAATCAAATCAAAACAAAAATGATTTGACTTTTTTTTCTGTGGACACAGCAGAAGAGAAAGAAGTAATGGTCCATCCACACGTGTGTGTGTGTTGATTCATCTGTGCACCCACACACACTTTCTAGTTCACATACACACATACAGGTACACACATCATTATAGCATGGCACCGCCATATGAGGCTATTTCAGTGACAGATCTACGCTTAGCACTCCTCTGTCATCGGCTCTGTCATATTGCATGGTTGCCATGACAACCGCAGCACCATGTCAAGTAAAGAGAGGAAGGTAAAAAAAAATGTCTTGCAAAAGTGCACGGCATCCTACTATTTATAAATGAGACCGTGCTGTTTAAAACGTATACTGTACATGCTTGTGAACTTTGTTAATTCATGAATATGTGACAAGTCCTATCATATCTGACAGGCTGATGTGTCTTTAACAAGCAGTTAAAGTGCTGTAAAATGCTTTTGACAGCATTATGGTATATCATTGTTGGTATGTACCAATAAAACCCTGCACTCTGACCTTGTGTGTTTTTTCTCCATCCAGGGTGGCTGTAAAAAAAATGGCTTGATATTGGCTCATAAAACTGACAAGGCTGCTGCTGGATTAGAAAAACAAGAGATTTTATAAGGTGAAAATAGGGCTGTAAACATTAGTGTTTGTGAATGTTCCTATAGCTCCGTCCATCCAACGGCTGGTCACACTAGAAGTTCAAACATTTCCAATGGAAGCGCTGTGACCTTTTGAATTCGGTCACAAGGCTGAAGTATATCAACGGAAATTTGTGTCGAATTTGATTTTGGTGAACTTTGACCCACAAATTTATGCCTTTGACCAGTAGCAAGCCGTCATGACATGACTGCTCTGATGGCGTGACAGAGTCAGAAAGTCCAGAAGCTAGCTTACACCGTATAGTTTAATTTCCTATCCTCTGTTGGATAAAAAAAACTTTCCCAAAACGTAATGGTTTACAGACAGTTATGAGACAGGAGTGGATGGTACATCACTACTTTCTGGTGGGACTAAGAGTTTATCAAAAGCCAGGTAGTTCAACTATACGTGACTTTCATTGCGTAAACAATACGGAAAATATTGTTGAACTAGTTGGCTTTCCATAAGAGTTTTTGCTCCTTGCTCCTTTAAGGGCTAGTTTAAGTTAGAGCTTGGGGTCAGATTTGTCTTTTAAGTTAAGGTCAGGTTTTAAGTAGGTTGGTCACGGTTAGGGGAACGAATGTAGTCAACTGAAAAGTGACGAAATTGTATGTACGTGTGGATGTGCTTCTTACCATAATCAGTACTTGTGAAAAGGGGGTCCTTCACAATCCTCATTAGCATTGTAAAGACTGAGGCCATCTGATCCTTGCATCCTTTTTACCTCTGGGGTCATAAGAGAGCTGGTGTCAGAGCTTTGTGTGGACCAAACCGTCTGTGTTCAGGCTGCTTTGAACATCATTCAATAATCTATGAAATGACCTAGGCCATATGTCAATGATAAACATATGTCTTTTTAATTAAACTTTACATCATTGTGGCTCTTACTGTATTTACCTTGTACATCATATGAAATCTGGATGGTTCAAAATAAACTCAACACATATCATCTCTTCCATGTCTGCAATTTTGATCTTTTAAGATTGAGATTTTTTTTGTTGCCAATAAATACTATATATTGCAGAATGAAATGAAACAAAATGAAGCCATTCAACTGGACTGTGATGGGTCATCTTCTCCTCGTAAAGGCATTTTTTTTTTCTCTGTTGTATGGCCATCGTGGGGACAGTAAATTTTTTACTGGGACCAGCAAGGTACAAAAGGCACGCCCAGTTGATCAAGCAATCAATCACATTTATCTCTGTATATATCTACAGACATCCTCCTCTTCCTCTTCCACGGAGTTCGCCGTGTTGAACCATCATAATTCTACAGAAGCCCAGAACAGACAAACTAAAAACTGGCTCTATAATAAAATTGCTACAACAGCTGTCAACAAATGACAAAATTTTGCTAAAATAGACATTTCTGTCTAGTAGAAATCCTTTCTGATCTGCTGTATAGATTTACTTAATATAGATCTGTGTTCTTTGAGATTTTCCAAATTACTGCATGTTCTACAATCTGCACTTTATTGAACATATTGACTGCAAGGCCAACCACTGTCAGTTAGCTAGCTACACCCTTAGAGGGCCCCAAATCAATACCGTGTGCCTCTTCACTACATGGACTTAGGGCCCTGTTGTTATGGATGCAATGCAGCGCTCACAAGGCATTCAGAAGTCAATGTGGGCGCCTGCTGTCATGTAAAGGAATTGATGTCAACAAAATGTATGTGTATTTTCCTGTTGTTTGCCTGTTCGTGATTAGAATTTCTCTATCAACCATTTAATTCCAGGTAAAAAAAGAAAAAGAAAGAGAAAACTTTAAAGTTAATTTTCCTATATACAATGACATCTCAATATTTTATTTGGTTCCAGATGGAGCCATTGTTCAGTGTTTTTCTGCTGTGACCACACCTCAGGTTGGCACACTGACATAAGAAGCACCATAATATCCAGACATAAGGAGGATCAGGGACACAATGGACACTTCCTTATCTTCCTGGCAGGCAGTAGCTTGTCCTCCGTCAGGATTAGACAGGAAAAAGGGGGCACCAGCAGCTGGAACCAGGAAGTGAGACGCCACGCGACATCACAGGCCCCACTTCGGGCTCAGTGGCGTATGACTAATCTTGTGTCCTCTGACCGAACACGCTCTGTCTCTTACACTGCTTTATCACCATGTGTGGGGGGCCAGATTAAGGCCACATTAATTCACAACAGGGAAGCCCTTTTAAACCCAGCCGGTGCACTGATAAAAATCGAAAGGGGCTATGCTCCGCCAAGGGGAGGATGTGCATGTGAAAGATGAAAAAGAAGAGAGTGAGGGAGGCAGGAAGAGAGTTGGTGAAGTATTTTTCAAAAGATGAATCTGGTGCCTCCCAGTCATAAAAAAAAAAAAGATTAATGCCATTAGCATGAAGATAATTATGCGTAGTTATTTTTGCAAAACACTCCCACAGCCAGAAAATTGTGTATTTGTTTGGCATAACAGATCTTTTGAAGCCCAAACTGAGCAAATGATACAGATCAAAAGGGCTCCAGATGGCAAGGCTTCCAGGATAACAAAAAAACAGAGCGAGAAAGAAATTCACTGAAATTACTGTTGCAAATTAACAAGGTACCCTTGTTATTGCTAAGAAATGCTCGACCTACTGACTACATAATTACAGCTTTCAACCAGTTCCTTCATGGTTTATCCAGTCCTGACACCTTATTTTTAGCATAACCATGGATGGTAATGTCAGTTAGGTGGGTCAGCCACTCAAATATCTCCACAATTGAATGGATTTCCATGCCCCTATGGTCCCAGAGGGTGAATCCTACTAACTTTGATGATCTCCTGAATTTTATTCTAGCACTAATAAATGCCAGCAGCTCAGCGCTTGGTGTCGTGATCTGCTATGATTTTTTTTTTTAATGAAAACCAGAAATGTCAAAGTGAGTGACAGCACATTTAGTGACTGGCAGGTTTTCTGTCACTTTTAAAAAATTGAACACTGGTTTGAATGACTGAATGCAATGTATATTTTTCAGAGTGTGGTATTTTTACCAACTCCGACAGTCTGTGTGTGTGTGTGTGACATGATTGCAAAATGTGGTCCATCCATGCACAACCATGAAACTTTACAGGTGTGTAGTTGAGATAAAAATGAAGATCTGTAATCCGACCGTCATGGCTATGACTGTGAATGTTTTATTGTGCAATGCTCTTTGTGTGCTTATATGACAAGTGCTATACAAATAAATATAGCATTGTGGCTGCTGTGATGTGATGACAAGATGGTCTCTAGTTTTTGTTTATTTACACTTTTTTTTGTAACATCAATAACAGTATCTGCATGCTTGGCCAAGCATGGTCCTAGCTCTTATCCGTAAAGCCGAGGGATGATGTGTCCTTGTGCTTCTCACCCTGCCTTTGAAGTTTTAGGTTGAGTCAGTACACCGAAGTGTGTGTATGTGAGTGGAAGAGGCTGGCCTTGTGCCCCCCTGTAATCCTGTTAAGCACCTGGACAATGGAGGAACAGCTGGCTTGGCCTTCCTGCACTCTGCAGCATATGAGTGGAGGAGAGGATGTATGTGCGCAGCATTCAGATTGGTAACTAAAAACGGAAAAAAGATGGACAGAGATGGAGATCGATGTGTCTATTTATCTATCTTTCTCTACCTATCTGTCTGTTTTATCTGTCTTCCTTCCTCCCTTGGGTCACCGTTGGTGCTCTCTTGGCCCTGGCGTTCCACCTATTCTCATGGTTAAATACTGGCACAGATGTTGTGGAAAGATTGAGAGGCCCACTTGTGCCATTAGTCCAACAGCAGGACCTGGGAGCAGCAGGGGAAGACTTCTCTAATCAGTTTTATTGGAGCTATGCTATTGGGTTAACACAACAGGGAGAGGCCCAGAGCCCAGCAACACTCCAGAGTAAATGTGTACGTGCAGACAGAAGGTGTCTGTGTATGTTTACACCCTGAGGGTATAACTCAGATAATAATGTCTCCCTACCTGTCTGTCTCTTTTATACACACACACACACACACACACACACACACACTGGTCAGGGTGGAACCTGAGACCCAGCTGTGTGGTAGATGAGCTCCAGTTGTGATCAAATAACTGCATGGGTTCACATCTCACACTAGCAGCTCTGTAAGCGCAGTGGTGCATTGAGCTGACTGTCAGCATGTTAACCTTGGTGATGTTTAGCAGCTTTAATGTTTCATATCTTTGTTCAGCTTCTTAGCATGATAACATTAGCTAATTACCACATATTATTTTATTATTTCACAACCTCAATAAAATCACCAAAGTCAGGACGATTCATCCTCTGGGGACCATGAAAATTTTCATTTTATAGGATAAATGAAATTTTGACCTGTTGGGGTCACCAGAGGAAAAGTCAGTGGATTGACAAAGTCATTAGAGTCATCCTCTGGTCACCATGAATACCAGTACCAAATTTCATGACAATCCATCTAATAGTCATTGAAATATTTGGACCAAAGTGGTGAGAGACTGAGATTCATATCCTTAGAGCCATGGCAAAAAACAATTGAATGTACAAACTATCTTAGACCAGTCAAATTTAGAAAATCGTGTCTTGGATTTCAGTCATTTTGTCAGACTAAAATGTCACTTCTTGCAAGAAGTAAATGTTATTCAGTGGAACAAAGCTTTCCCACATTCATACACACTGCTCAACAGTCCAAGAAAAGCTGCCAAGAGAAATCTGAACCTGCATGTCAATGCCTGAGGACAACTCCATCTGTATGGGCTACTTGACCCTCCCTGGCCAACGTGGTGTGAGGTCAGCTGGTCAGACGCCAGTTTGGCTGCTAGCTTATTGAGTAAAGAGGCTGTCAGGGTCTCATATTCCCCCCGGTCATGCTGCATGTAGTGGTTAAGTTGCTGTATATATTGAATAGCCATCGAGGAGTGGGTAACAAAGCCTCTGGGTTTCTGGTCACAATGGTTCAAGACGGATCCTGAAATGTTGCCATTTGCTTTTCTTAATAGCTTTGTTCAACGGAGCAATGAAAAAGAAAGTGTTAGCGACTGATTCAACAGTGATTTGACTTGTTTCAATGGCTGTCTCGGTTCGTTTGACGCCAAGCTCTGAATGGTTTCATTATTGCACATTTTGTCTGTTTGTGTGTGAATTTGTGAGCTTGTGTCTACCGCGCTTTGGCTGGCTACTCAAAGGGGATATAACTAAGATTGGACATTACAACACACTGTTTTTACAACAACTCACTAATGAATGATTTTTGCCCAACTGGCAGTCTGCAAATTATGAACAAAAGGTCCCTCTGTGTTCCATTGAATGGATCCCAGTTTAGTTGTTTTGTCTCTTTCTTACTTTTGTGGGCTGACTGCCTTTTGTTTCTCTTATAACTCTGTTCATAATTTGATAATTAAATGACTGGAATCACTTGGGCTCTCTTTTTTTTTACAGAGTCAGTCATTTTGCTTCAACAATCGGGATCAGGAGACAATGAGTGGAGGAGAGATAGTCATTATGAGGATTGGATCTGAACACTGGCCTCCTGCAAAGTAATTAGACAGTAATGAATAGTTAGAATGTAATTACTAGAACAAAAAACAGAAAAGGACGTTGCTTTTCAATTACCATCACGTACCATTATTTCCCCTTGGCCTTTAGCTCTGTGCTGTAAGTAGCACTCTAATCGTGTTTTTACCTAGATGAATGGTTCACAGTGTTAAATAATGTATGCGTTATGGCTATTGAGAGCCGTGTGTCGGTCGCCCTCGGGCTCTTCTCACGCCATTGGCTTTGAGACTCCAAGCTGTCTACTCTAGCAGAAATGCTGTTGTTTTTGTATTGATCTTTCCACACATGGCGTGACATCTTAAAGTCACATTAAAAGCAAACTTTTTCACCACAGGTGGTTGAGAACTGATATGGTCTTTTGACAAAAGCCAAGCTGCTAATTGGAAACTGACTTCAGAGCCTATTTGCATGTTTTCCTACTTTGGTTAAAAATTAAAATGCGCCGCAAGCATCACAGCTCTGTTTCCAAGTTCACTGAAAGAGAATCTGGTGCTGGTTTGAACTTCATAACCGTCATCCTAAATAGCCATAATATTGATGAAGGACACTTTCTGATCATTATAAAAACTCTAAGATCTGAGTCCTATAGGTGGTTCCATGCCTCTCTGTTGTATCTTGGATGCGTCTACACTGATGCACAAAAAGCGAGAGAAAAGTTTCTCTGATAACTTATTGAGCTTCAGTTTGTTGGTATTCTGCAGAGCAGGCCTTTGAGCACAGACCAAATGCGTGATCATCGTTCCTGATTAGAACAGCTCTCTAACCATGACGCACTGCTCCCGTCTGTCGTCAAGGATACTGTGGCCTTTGAACATCTCAGTGAGGGATTCACGCAGCTGTAATTACCTGTTATACCTAGAAATCTGAGAATTTTCTCTTTAAAAGTTTATACTCGGATCGAATGTACAGTCAATACTGAAATGGATCAGAGCTTCACCTAACAAGTTTCTATTTTCAGAGAGGAACGTGTGAAGTGGCCAATTTTCTTTCCATCACAGCCATATAGGGCATTATGCAAATGTGGCGTTTCAGGCTGCCTTTGAAGTGCAACACTTTCCCCCTGCAGCAAGCTATTTTTGGTTAACCTTTGACTGACTGGCAAGTCACACTGATGGACTTTACCATAAAATATGAAATGACCAGTACAGCTGTTTGAACCCACCCTAAAGTTAACTACTTGTCAAAGAAATACAACGTGCAAACTTACAGGCATGACACAACTCTGCTGCCGTATTGCCTGTGCAGTTGTCAGACATCAAAGACGGTGAAGCAGGCATTTTGTTTGTGCAATATTCCTCATATGATTTCTGATCTGTAAAGGTTCAAATCCCACGTCTATAAAAGTTATACAAGTCTCTTCCATTTTATATGAGAACATGAGCCTGTCCGGTGTACACGGAGACAACAGAAGAGGGTGATGAAATGGAGGAGAGATGATAGAAAGTGGTGTGATATGAACAATAAAACGGATGGTGATGGGCCATAACAATAATGATGTCACCCGCAGCAGAAACGTCATGCATCGACTTTCCTTTCAGTGGAAAGTGGAGGAATGAGATGGAAAATGTTTTTGTTGTATGTATACACACTGTGTGTGTTTGTGCGTTGTGGACACTTCAGCTCTCTGTATGGGTGTCCGTCAGCAAATCTGAGCTTATGGATGATCACAGTCGCGGTTTAACCAGAGTCTGGTAGTGTCGCTAATCCCATCCTCAGACAGCAAACATCAGCATTGGAAAAGAGTGAAAGAGGGTGACAGAAGGAAATATAAGAAAAAGAAAATAATAAAAACAAATAGAAGAACCCTAAAGTTCATTAGGTGGTGATGTCACCCCTGAGAAGTCACCTTCAGAGGTCAGCGGAGAAAGCGGTGACCTCATCAGAAGAGGACCAGAGTGGACGCAGAGAAAGGGTTAAGTGTTATCTGGGGGGCTGTATCTGGATCTGCTCTGACGCCCTTGACTGAACCACTATGGTCCTTGTACCTGCATGACTGGTGATAAGAAGGATGACGCATCTGTGCTCTCTGCTCATAGTCTTAGCGGTGATGGCTATTCGTCATGCAGACAGAGTGTATCTGCCTCTTGACTGGGAGTTCACAGTTTGCCATTACAGTGCAATTTATGCATTTTTTATTGAAAAATCAAAATGGGACTGACCTCATGTAAAGACTGAATGACCCAAACTAGAGACACAAACCAAAAAACATACAGTAATTATTAAGCATTGAGCGAGTTTGCCTACCTTACCTCTGACACTGAAGGCTGTCCTTACAAACTGTAGACTGAATGTCCCTCAGGACAATACAATATATTTTTCGAATGGCAGTTTCAAATACCCATATATTTCTATTTAACTGGAGACAGAACACAAGAAATATTTATGTAGGCATGCCCTTGGGGAACAAAGCAAAGGCCACTGGCAATGTGTTTTCCAGAGAAGGAAGTGCTACTTTACACTGCCACATTCAGGTTGTGTAGAGGTGGTGAAGTGGATGGTGGGTGAACAAAGGACTTTCACTAGATGACACTAGATCCTACACACAACTAAAATGCCATTTCCTCCCCAAGAAACCAGCTTATGTTTTAGTGTTTTGACTACCCACCTGAAGCTTAGACAATTTCCATTTGTTTCCATAAATACGTACCCAAACAGTTTCATCTTCTTTTGAAATATGGAACAGTATGCATAATAGTTGTGCAGTGTATTTTTTCTCCAAAAAATGTGGAAGGAAAAATGCCAAAAAATTTAGTTCAACTTATCATTCTTCAGACCTTTTTAACCCTAACTTAAGCCAATTGCTGTGAGTACTAAAACAGAACTTTTCCTCATTATGTTGATGAAAAAATGAAAAATGTAGTCCGGGCAACATTACAGTCCTGTCAAGAGGTATTTGCTGTGGCAAATTAGTGTCCATTTCTAATGTGACAGGTTTGTAATACCATCACTGCTCTTTCAATTTATCTTCGGAGCATCTCTTCCATCCTCTCCTCTTTCAATCACTCTCTCTTTCCTTCACTACGCCTCTGTCCCCTCACCCCTGTGGAGAGGGGCCAGTTGGGCTGGAAGCTAATTTGAAGCCAATCAATAGTAGTCTGTGTTTCTTCCTGTGCATGTCAGCCCAGTCCGTTGCCCTTGCCTAACTGCCGGCAGAGAGAGAGGGAGCATCTGTTTGGTGACTATCGCGCTCTGACTGTAAATCTATGGGAGCCTCTAAACACCACTCCTCCGACCATTGTACTGAGTGCAAAAGGCTATCTGATTGAATCCAAATGAGATTGATTTCCATGCCAAATCCAGTTGTCGAATGTGTGCATGGACAAATAGCCCTCCCAGTAACTTGATTAACTGCTGGGATGACATTTTGACTCCTGTTTGACTTTTTTTTTTTTGCATTGAAGTAGAGATCTGTTTTTTTTTTTGCATGTTTGTGGAATGTGTGCACACAGATAACACACATGCAGCTACTAGCCCAGGCACACACATACAAACACAAACACTCATGCAGCACGTCCTTCACTTCGCCTGCAAGCAACAACACTGATGTTCAGATACTAAATCTGCCCAAGATAAGACCCAGTCCCCTCCCTCTTCTCCCAGCCCCCTTTTCCTTAAACAGCCAATGAGGACGACATCTATTCATGAGCCAGAGTAGGAGCAGGCATGTGTAGGCAGCCTGCCACAGGAGGAGGTGTGTCTCCATGAGCCAAAAGTGTGTGTGCGTACGAGTGTGTGCTCACACTGAGAAGAGGAGGTGGTGGACAGAGAGGAGGGAGTGTATGTAGGCATGCAAGTGAGAATCAGGGGAAGGAGTGACAGGCAAGAGGGAAAGAGAAGCAAGGTGCTTTTACTCATCTTACCACTGATACACTCCCCACAAACACACACACACTGGAGGAACTACACCCACAACCTCTACTACAGCAGTGAGCATATACACGTGTGTGAGTGTGTGTGTGTGTTTCCTGTGCTGGGAGCGAATAGAAGGGATCTCTGAGGATACACGGATGAGAAAGAGGTGTGGGGGAGCCAAGGAAGAGGAGCCCGAGTGTGTTTCGCCCCAGGGAGAGCTCTCACACACACCGCAGACAGCACACACACTCCAGCGGGGCACTCGGCACTGTTTCCCTGACAACTAGAATGGGCTGCAATTTGTGCACCTTGCAGAAACGGGAGGAACACTACAAACTGCTGTATGAGATTGCACAGGTAAGTGAGACCTGAAGGAGAAAGAGAGAGGATTCGATGGTGGGAGTCATCATCAGCATGATAAACTTAACGACAGCGGAGGCAGTGGTGATTTAGCGCATGAAAGAAATTGATGAGCAGGAAAGGAAAAAGTGAGACAAGATAACAAGAAGAGTCATTTTGAGGGTGGCTGTTTTTTTTTTTCTTCAAGTGTGGAAAAACCAGGAGAAAAAATGGGAGTGGGACAAGAAAAATAATAAAAAAAATGAGTTACTTCCAAGCAGCCAGGCAGAAAGCCAGTGTGTGTATGTATTCCTCTCTCCATCAAAGTGAGTGCAGCTAGTTATTTTTCCTCAGCAGCCGGAGATGTGAGAACAAGTTCAGCTCTTTTTCCCGCGCTGGCTCCAGGGGAATTCATCACATCTGCCTCTGCCTGCGACTGTCTAGCAGCAGTACAGTTCAAAGAACAACCAACAAATGTGTTCTGCTGTTTTCCTCTCTGTTGTTTGTCAGAACTGGACTTGTTTTTTTCTTTTCTGACTTGATATGAAGGTTTTCACATTGCTCTTGTCATTGCTCTTCAGCCTCTGCGATCTTAATACCTTTTAAAATCTAAATTATTTCTAAAATATGCACTGAATGAGTTCATTGACACCTGGCTCTTGTGTTCATAAGATTTCTGCAATGAGCATTTAAAAACAAGATGCATCTTTTGACTGACAAATCCATACATTCTCCACAAACAATCATATTGTCATTATGAGCAGTAAAACACTGTGAATGTTTAACTTGTCATCTTACAGGGCTTGGTTGGAATGTGTAGATTAGATAGGAAGTGTGAATCTACTGAAAAACACCTATCAGAATACATTTCTTTTAGAAATAGAGGAAAACACTGTGGTTGCTTTTGGAAAACAGGTTTCATTTTATAGTTCAGAGAAACGTGGACACATGATGTGTAGGTACATGGATTTTACAGCAGCGATATGGTTATATGTGAGGAGCTGATAGTGGGGAAACACGTGCTTTCGGTTTGCTCTGTTGTCAAGTAGAGTACAGGCGAATATGAAGCCAGCAGCAGCAGCAAGGATTCATTCATCATTTAGTATCTTACATGGTTACAGACAGCAGGGAAACTGGATACGGCATAATAGGACTGAACAGTTGAATACTTTGTTGGCTTTGTATACCGGTATTGTACACTACCATCCAAAGTGTGCAGTTTGAAGTTCAGTGTGTACTAGTGGGAAATAAACTCTTACTGTGTCCAATAAGTCAGTCTATTGTTGATGGTTTGTTTTTTTTTGTTATCGGCTCTGTAAAATAATTATCCCTACCCAACCTTCCAAAGCTGCAAGACGCATCTTTCATGGATGTTATTCACACTGCTGCCGTCTCAAGCTCATTACGCTGTCTGACTGAATGCCTCCATGCTTTAATGAGATGGTAGATGTGTTGTCTGCCTGGCTGGTGTGCAAGAAAATTAGCCATGTCAGTTAAAGGAAACCTTAGAAGGTCATCAAAGCTCCCTTCGTATTGTTAAGGTGAACTGAATAAACTGGCCAGAACAAAGGGATGAGTATCGTCCCTTAATCTGCTGAGCTATTTAGGGACGTGGATATGGCTGAGAGAGTTATAATGATTAATATTGTTTAACGGAGTAGTTTGTCATGTCTGTACAGTAAAAAATGTAACAAGAGCTTAGCTTAGTTCAGGACAGAGGTGGAACCTGGCTGTGTCCAAGGGAAACAAATGCCACCAAACAGCATCTCTAGATGTCACATATCTTAATTTGTTAAATCCGTAGAAAAAAACATTGACTGTTAAGCTTTCCCACGTGTCTCCAGTCTTCTATGCTAATGTAGTTAACCAGCTATTGGCTCCACTTACATATTTACCATACAGACATGTGTAATATCATTCTTCTTGTTTGTCTCTCGACAATAAAGAACGTCTAACTATTCCTTTAAGTTTGGAATCTAAAATAACACGTGTAATGCTCATGCTGGATGGAACTCCTGGTTTATCTAGACATTCACACATAGCACCACAAGAAGATATAAGGCTATATATCAGCTGTGGCTCAGGCAATTTTCATTTGGCATAACATAACAACAGATGTATGATCGTACCATAAAGCATGGTGTTTGCAAGGAGATTGGCTGGAAATAACATAAAAATGACCCTTATGGTTTCTTCTGATTTCCGCATTACACTGTAGGTGTCCCAGCACTGTGGCAGACATCCAAGAATGTTGTGTGTGTGTGTATGTGTGTGTAGGTGTGCGTTAAACGCTGTGTGATGTTTATGTGACAGTCAGTGAACACCTACAGTTCTCATTACCCGCGAGAAAGAAGGCTAGAAAGAAAGATGGAGAGAAAGAAAGAGAGCTCACTAGGCAGTAAGTGTGTCAGTGTGACTTTGTCCCGAAACTCGAGGCTGAAGGGATTCTGCAAATCCACGGAGACTCCTCGACAATCTCCCTGTCTCTTTTCTCTTTTATCATCCCAGACTCATTTCTTCTCCTTCCCTTTTCCTACTTTCGCCTTCTCTATAACCTTCACTAGTGTTTCTCCACCCCCTCTGTCTTTCTCTCTCTCTCAGCAATCTGTACCTCGCCTCTCATTTTACTTTGGCACACACAACACTACAGATTCCAAAAGTGTTTTTGTTCTGTTCTGCTTCCAACGGTGCTACACAATAGGACAACACCTGCTCGTTATACCAGTGGAAAACTAAAAGATGCTGATACTCTACTATACCTAAAGTAGGGATAAAACAGGTGCACACACTGGACCGGAACATTAGGTGAACTTTAACTCCCATTTGTCCTATAATCCTTTGCTGATATTGTGTGTCTCTCACTCCCTTTTGTTCTGGCCAGTAAGCCTTGACCAGTGTGATTTCTTGTTAGAGCTTTGAGACATTTGAGGGACTCAGTTTGATATTTTTGACTTTCTTTTCACATACATGGGTAAATTTATATCGCTGCTGATCACAATAAGGGAACACCTATCTTGTCCAGCTCCTGTACAACATTTGATGTAAATTCTATGTCAAATGTCAATTAAAATTTCTCACATCAAGTTTAATTTCCTTGAACGTTGACACATACATTTTCACCGCCATACAATGGCAAGCTGTCTTGACAGTGCTGGGACTCTGAAATGGAGGAAGCTATCACACCTTATTAGCTGTGTTGCGCCATCCTGTTTTCTCACCTCTGCGGGAGTCTAAAAAGCTCCAAAGAAGAAAATGGTTTGCAGGCGATTATGAGACAGGAGTTAATAAACTGTGCGAAATGGGTGCTGTTAGCGATTGGGCTAACAAGCATGTTCTCTTTCCTGCTTTAATAATACTTCTGATTAAATAAAATATATACAACCCTGATAACAAAGTTCCAGGGCGGGGTAAACAGGACAGTACAGCGGAAACAGGAAAGCTATTGTGACTAAGCATGGTTTCGGCTGGCTGGCACGTTAGTGGCTAATTTGGTAAATAGTCCCGCAAGTAGTCACTACATGGCCGAGCTTCTAAAACCCAATATTTCGCAAAGACCCACAGATTAATTTTGCTGTGTCACACTCTGACTAACTATAGTCACTTTTGGCATGATTTTAAAAATGTTTTTGTCAATGAAACAATGACACAACACCAAAAAGCCAAAAATGTATATGTAATGTTTGAGCCAGATGTAAATGCAGCACCTTTCATTTTGAAATGGTAACAGAGGCCAATTCTAGTTTTCAGCCTGCAGGCCTGCCTCGGTGTCTCCTACACCACAGTGGCTATCTGTGTTCACACAGCTGCGCTATTCTGACAGGACTGCTGGCTGCCCGACCCCAGCTGCCCAGCGGCCACCAAGAGATTTATGGCTCTCGTCAGACCATTTACATTCAACGTTTCATTTGTGATTTTGTGTGTGTGTGTGTGTGCACTCACACCGTGGGGCTCCTTTCTGGCTGTAGCAATTGCCATTCCATGTATTTTGCTTGTGGCAGTGTTAAATTGTCCCACAGCCTCTGGCCTCCAGAGTCTCACAGGACGCATGTGTTTTGTCCTTTTAGTTGTACCAAATTCAGCATTCTTGTGTCGCACAACAATACTACACAGCCTGTACCTACAGTATACAACAGCCACTAACTGCCCTGTGTGTAATCCTCCCTTGCATTCTTGTTTAAATGTTTGAAAGAAACCCTGATTAATTCATATTTTAACCAAATAAAAGCATGAGTGAGTGCAGTTTAGTCAAATCTGGGTAATTTCATTGTGTTGTGCTTGTTAAAAGGCTCTGCAATTGGATAAAAATGTCATTTTCTGGACTATATTGGACTTGTGGTAGACTATATATATCATATTTCAGTGTATTTAAGTACATTTTATGTACTTTCTTATAAATATAATATAATAATATATAATATTTACCCCGTTTGTACATACATGGGTGTGTACGGCTCTGACCTCGGCCAATCTTTGGTGTGGGCCTTTCCTCCAGAGACAGATGCTGTGCCACATGTCCACCCTGTTAGACAGCATGGAAGGGGCTAGACAGACACCCCTTCATCCCGCCACCACCTATGGTTTCCAGAGAGTGCCACACAGAGCAGGGGAAGCTGTGGTCAGACCCACACAGCCGTCACCTCCATATGGTCACCTCAGACCTGGATCATGATTTCATCCAGATAAGGATGTGAAATATGTCTGTGCTATCAGTTACACACTGGCCGGAGAGGTTTCAGGGGCGAGGGAGGTTCTCAGAGCAGAAAATCGAGTAGAAATGGAAAAAGCACCTGACTACAGTTATCATGCAGCAAAAGCAAAATAAAAAGTGAGCAGGCATGACAGAGAAGTCTGGGATTCAGGGAGTAGTCATTAACATGATCTTCTGCTCCCAGATCTCAACTCAGAATGACGTGTTTGGGTCATAAAATGTGCTGCAGATGAATAGAGGTAGTATCAACCGGATTCACCAGCTGTCCACTTATCATAGAGGCACAACACTGGCCCTGATCTCACTGCTTTCTTTCCTTTCTGCCTGTCTCTGTCTCTCTGATGGGATTTTGAGCTTTTTCAGAAAGTACTGAATGAAGTGACCTTTCCACTTTTTCATGCATTTTTTTTTTTTTGGACCAAACAAGATGTCTTCCTGTCTGCGCAGGTCAGTGAATTTGACCTTTTCACCTGTGAATGCAGCTCCACTTGACAAGTCTCTAGCCTCACATACACATACACACATACTTTTGTTTTGTATTGCATACTGTAATCAAACTACTATCCCGGCAATGTAGCATCATTTAGTTTCTAAATGCTCAGATTTCTCAATACGCACGTCTGTACGTGCATTCAAATCCGGTGATCGTTCTCATTTTACTGTATGTGCTGTACTTCTCATTACAAAATATGACAGCTATAGTTTAAAAATAAGAAATGACTTCAAAAAATGGAACAATTGCACTTTCACAGCTCGGAGGTACTAAATAATGAACTTAGGTGATGTTTTATTCTGCCTAAAAATGTTAATCTAGCATTATGGAAATGAACTCTGCTGCTGAACACAGATCATCTGGTGTCTTCCATCATGGTTATAGTTGCTCGTTGGAGCACAGCATGGTGATAATACCACATGATTTAGGGGTGCATATGGCCTCGTCAACTGCGCCGTGGGTAGAACGTCGTCTGGTCGCCCGCCAAAAATGGAAACAAGAAATGGGTGATTATTCAGCATCAGGTTAATGCCAGGTTAATACGGGAAACAGCACCCTGGTGTTGTTGTGTGTGGAAACATTTGCAATAGATTGATTGTGTTTTTGACTATCCTGTAAATGAATTGTGTGTTTCCTTGCAGTGTGTGTGTGTGTGTGGGAGTGAGTGACAACGATAATGACAGAAAGCTGGTCACTCTGTACGTTGACGGCCTTTCAGCCTCTCTTTGTGTATCTGGCTGTTTGCAATCGGGGAGGGGGGGGCGATCACAAAGTCCGGAGAAGACTGGTCCGGCAATGATGGGGGAACGGCAATAGTCGCCGTTTCGCTCCAGCAGCCAACGATCTCCCCCTGCGTTGACTCTGATAAGCCCAGGATGAAAGCCCTTTCTGTGGGCAGTGACAGTCCTCACTCCACCTCCTGTCCCCCCCCTCTAGATGAGGCAATGGATGCATGCATGATGCACACAGCTACATTGCAACGGTAAAAGGGTAGATATGCCTATTTGCACATACTGTGTACATTCATGTAGCACACAGAAGAGAAATCACACAGCCTCCATCCATTTATCAGCTTTACTGCGTGTTTTCCTTTTTTACGACTGTGTAAAAATGTCATTCAAGCTCTTAGCACCCGACAAGAGGACTTATCAGTTGTTATCAGCCTCTGGCTGATTACCATTCTCACCAATTGGCCAAGTGGCCTGGCCAAGATGATAGGAGGTAGGGAGATGGGTGAGAGAGCAATGGAGAGGTCGAGGAGGAGAAAGAAGTCGAAAAAAGGGGAAGGTTGTACAGTAGCAGTAGAACCAGAACGAGTAAAGACAAGGTGCGCGACATCAATAAGTCCTTTAAATCCCCTCATTCTTCTGATATTTTTCACCCTTCTTAACCCCGCCCTTTCCTAAACAGAAAGTCTCTCCCACCTCCTCCTCCTTCCATCACTTATCAGTCGCCAGACACTGTTTCAAGTCCGTTCCATTTCACTGCCCCTGTCTTTCTTTCTGCCTGTTTGTCACTGTCTGTCTATCCGACTCATTAATACACTTTCACATGACCCCACCCTCTGAGGTGCCACAGATTTTCTCTGCATGTTGCAAAAATCCTGGAATGAAAAATATAGTGATGGAAGACACGGCGACAGTTTGTCTGTCTGTCAGAGACACTCATTTTGTCTTCGCTCAGTGTGTATGCTGTCAGCCGTTGACTGTTATATGGTTTGAAGACAACCTTGTGCCAGAATAACCCAATAATACACCTTATGGCCGCACGCTGCAGGCTATGTTTTGTCAGGTTAGACAGATGTTATGATGAACCATCTGGAGATGTTATGAATATGTTGCAGGCATTTGTTGCTACACGCCGCTACAAAAATGCACACATACACATGAAACCTGCACAAAAGAGTCCCATAGATATGCTAAAATCATTACTTCTGAGACATAAAAACCTCTAATGTCTTTCGTATTAGCATACAGTTTCTCTCAGTTAGATCTTTGGATGAGTTTTTTGGCAGCGGAGAAACAATTCTCATCTGAGACCAAATACCAGTTATACTACAAAGGGAAACCACCCTTCTCTTCTTTCTCTCTGCCAAGAATTTCTCCATCACACATAATCATTCGGGACAGACTTTCAACTGTTTTGAAAGAATAGTGGCTCTAAGTCATGAACATTTCCAGCTAGTTGCTCGCAATGTCAGTGATGATGTTTTTCTCTGACAGCCAACATGAAATCTGCTCTATAGCCAAAGCAAAAATAATTCTGCATTCAGCATGTGTCTTGACGAAGCTGTTTAAACTAAATGCTTAAAAATGCAAATGTGCGTCTGTACTGCCACTGCCAAGTATATGTTTGAACCCATGGGGTGGATCCTGGGTCCAGGTGGTCTAAAGGGAGATTGGGTTACAGCAGGGTGCTAGTGTCAGATTCCCACTTAACCAACTTGGGTTCAGGAGTCATTAAGCCCACTCAGTGCCTGGCATCGAGTCCAGTTACAGATAGAATAACACTAAACCATCTGCACAGTAGGGGGGGATGATTACATTTAGAGCGGGGTGTAACCATAAGCCTTGTGTTGATATGGGAAATGCCCTCAGGATGGAGAGTGGCCAAAACACTACGGATGGGTCTTTGTTGTTGTTGTTGTTGATGTTGTTAGTTTGTAGAAATGTATTAGATTTTCTCTTCTGTGGTGCAGTTTCATTAAATCTTGTCTGATTTGTGAAATATGAATTGTGAATGCAGATTCCAGCAGCACTTACATTTTAGAGAATTGAGAGGCATGTAAATTAAAGAACTAAAAACTAAAAGAAAATCTGTTGGTTGAGAATTTTACAAATGTTGGTCAAGGGATATCATCTGCTCATCCTCTTGTGTTCCAGCTCCATAGGGTAGGGTGTTTTCCCTAAAGTGCAGAAATGTCTAAAGAAAAATCACTTTGTCTAGAACTGTTCAAGCAGAGACTCTCCAGAGATATGTATTTTGTCAAAAGAAGAGGAAACTTTAAAGAAGGATCCAACACTGCGTGACCCATTTATGCCTTTCCTGATCTGACGGCACCTTTGAGTAAAATTACTTTGCTTGACTGTGCCTTCAAAAAATGTTTCAAATGACTTTTGGAAAAATGACTCATTGGAACGTTTTTCCCCAGACATCTCTCAAAACTGAATTTTAGCCACAAAACTACTCGGAAAGATTGTGGTTCGGTGTTTTGTTTTAAAAAAAAAAACACGTCCATGTTGGCTTAAAGGTTTAGGTTGACAGTTAAGTCTTGACTTTGTATTGGAACGAGCAAAAGGACTTTTTTCCAAGATCAGGATGAACCGGAAATGCTTGGCAAAGATTGTGGTCTTGCTTTATAAGAAACCAACAATGACTATAGATAGAAAATGTAATCCAAACACCAAACTTGTGTTTCAAAGTTGCAAACTTTACCAAACCAACCATCCTTCAATGTCAGTTGGTCATTTTAACCATTTAAACACAACCACTGCTGGTGTTTTTCTCATGATGGCGTCTTCCTATCCTCTTACGGTTGTCCAAAGAGTACCAGAGTTAATAAGCCAAGTATTCCAGGGATCTGAGTGGTGGTGGGTGTCTAGCATATCTGACTTTTATTTTTGGAGACTAGAGTTTGCATGCTGTGTAGATGCAGATGCTATTGAAAGAAAAAGAAATTCAGTTCATAAAAGAAATGCATTTCCTCGGGTTGGCCTAGTGGTTGAATATTTCCCTTCAAAAACATCAGAAGTGGGCCACGGAAGGTTAAAAATCAGTTCTATCTTCTTGGCTTCATACATTCTTAATCAGTCATCATTACTACAACATGTTTCGTGGCCTTGTTAGACGGAGACTTCCGCAAATTAGGCCTGTGACCCATTTTGAGAAACAATTGATTTAAAGAGTCAATCTGTGATACAGTCTGAAAATGATCCAAACCCAGTCACTAATCATCATTCGACTGATACTACATTGGTGGCGGATGTGATTAGCCATTCACTCAGTCATATAGTAGGCGTACAGTCAAAGTCTTGATTGAGGCGGGTTGAATGAAGTCTAAATTGCACTGCCATGTGTTTCTTACTTAACTAACCATGTTTTTTGGATGAATGTATTTTTCATCGCAGGAAGAGCTCTTCTCGCTCGCTCACAGTTAGTGGAGTGTGAAGTCGTTTTTCTTCTCCACCAAAGGGCGGACTGGGGAAGCTTCATGTTATGAATAATGCTAATGGGTTAGGTGCTTCCTGTGAGCATAAACATGCATCACTTTAAAATGAAAAAGGCAAAGATTTGGTGGGAGGAGGGAAAAGATGGTTAAAAAAAACAACGACTTAATTTTATGCAAAAAGCAGGACATACATTTTTTATTTCTCCAGTAAAATGTTTTCACTTTCCATGCTTTAGCATGTTTTGCTAATTATGCCCCTGCATCCAGAGCTGGCTCTTTATGCCTTCAACTAAATCTGTGCTAATGTGAATAACAAAGATTCATAGCAAGACTGCATTCAATAAGGAGGTCTCCTGAATTTAACAGTTTTTAATATAAGATGATTATTATCCCACTGATTTATGAAAGTACTGTAAGGTTAACTCAAAACAGTGTCTGATATATATCCCCTTTATAGTTCTGTCTTAATTCAAAAAATAAATTAAAAAGAAAGAACATTTTGAACTTGATAATGTTCAAATATAGAGCATGTTTCAAGCAAGGCAAGTTGTGCCAATTTCCTACTGATGTATTCAGTCAGCATTGTCTCTTTAATGGTGTTTGCATGTTTGTGACACTGTTATGCCCCTGCAAGCTCATCCATATGGTTCACCCGCAGCACTGCGGTTGCTTAGATCCAAAACAATGAAAACATGGGCAGCAGAAACTGAATGGGATCTTGAAAGAGCCACTGTCACGTCTAAAAGTCAGCATTAATTGCTGTGCTAAAACACTTGTTTTTATTCCCCCCAAAAAAGCATTGAATAAATAATGTTTTCACATCAACATTTTGATGTCATTTTATTAAGTCTACCATTATCCACTGGCCTGATTTCATCTTTTTGTAGAAAAATATGCTTTTTTGAAAGGCTTGCATTTTTCTTCATTTTCTTATTATCAACAAACCAATAAATCCATCTTCTAGTGTTTTCTCCATCCTGTCTGTGGCACTCAACTCCGTTTCCTGCTGAAGAAAATCACAAATAGATCATTTCATTTTGCTGAAAGGCCTAATCATTTCCAAAAGACAGCTGGGCACTGCACTTTTTTGTTAGCACACAGGCTGTTGGTCATGAGAGAATATGTCACATGGTGGCTCATTGACTTTTTTTTTTTCACTTAGAGGTCTGTGGCACAGAGAAATTAGCAATATCAGGCCGACTACACTTGTTGGTACGGTTAATTAATTGTGGGTTGTAGTCTTTTAATGGGATTTGATGATTATAATAATATAGAATATCACCGGTCTTGTTTTTTAAGCTACATACAGAACAAGAATATAACACGCCTGGATGGAGAATGTATGTCGTTCAGCTTTTCCATATAGAGGAGTAACACATAACCTCTTTGTGAACTCAACCGTCTGGATGAATTATGAGGGTCTAATCGGTGACCCCCGAGAGCCTAATTCAAACTCATTGCTAGTATGTGTCAAGGGGCTGGAGGAAGGGCCACTGTATTGTTCAGCCCAGCTCACTGGCTGTTGTTTTAATGGCAGATGAGAGATTAATGGCGATCTAATGACTGTGGGGAGGACACAGTGCAACAATAGAGTCCTAGTACAGCGCAGGCCAAGTACATTAGTCAGTCAAGACAAATATGTGCATGGTTGCACACACACACACACACACAGACACAAACACAAGCATGCATGCGTAAAAGGTACACATTTGGTTATTCCCCAGACACACAAACACATTCATGTACAGACGCACGCAGAGTGAAAATTATAGTGACTTCAATTGATTTGTCAGTAAGGAAGTTTTGCAGTCATCTCCCATCAGTGCACCCTGTCTCATCACGAACAAAACAAACTGAGCTAATTCTCAACCCGCCAACCCCCCAATGTGACAAAAGAAGGCTAATTTATGCATTGGCGACATGGTGTGAGAGGAATAAGAGTGTGGCAGCGGGGCTGGATGCTTACTCGTGGATCGCGGTAATTGTGATTTGGTTGCTAGGATGTTGAGGGTAATGAATGTCTTGTTGATGCAGTTTGTCATAACCCGTGCAATCCGTGGCTGCTTGAGGACACAGAGCCTATTAGTTAAACACAGACACATTGGCCCTGCCATGATGTATGAGCCCACCAGACAGAAGGCATTAGTCATTTTATGAGAGACAATGAAGAAAACTGCCAGATTACAGTAACTTTTACTGTAATCTGGCAGTTTTCTTATAATAATAAGACTGAATAAGAATAAGATTGTGGATTAAACTTTTTGACTTTTGACATTAGGTTCATTTTATCTAATAGTAACTGAGGTATAAATTAACTGGAATTCAAATTTTTTAGATTACCGTAGTGGGAGGTTGTTTTTTTCTTTGAAATTATCACTAGCACACATGCTGTTGTGGTTGTCTTATGAATAAGATAAAAATACTCACATTGTAATTCCAAAAAACAGAATACAAGACAAATCATGTTTCATTCCAAGGTTTTACCACTGGGAAGTAGCTGTATTCATGAAGCCTAATTGAAAGGAAGCCCGCCTTGAATATGGAAGTGGTACAAAGAGCAGGAAATGAGATGGTTCTTAATGCGTTCACTGACGGATGATAACCTTTGATTTCCCCCCACTTACATCAGAAATGGCTGCTTGGAATGACAGTCACAAGTCAACAGTCTCTGATGTCTGTGTGCGTGTTTCTACCGCTGATGATGTTACGGTGGGGTTGGGAAAGATAGACATGTGAAGAGCGAGAGAGGAGAAAACCCTTGAGACACACACACAAAAACACATAGGTAGAAACAGAAAGAAATGTGCTGTCTGCTTTTAGAGTGCTTTGGCAAAATACAGCCTTTTTACCAAGTGAATCTCAATGAAATGGGCTGACTTACAGTGACAATGACAGACAAAAAGAGAAAGAAACACCGTGACAGCAAGACAAAGAAAAAACACCCCGCATAAAAGAGAGTGAGAGAAATAAAAGTGATACGATTAGATCAAAAACCCGAGTCATTTTAAGAGAAATATAAATACACATGCTACCATGAAAGTTAAAAAATAAACATTGATTTTTGTTGCTTCTTTAAGGTGTCCACCTTAACTAATAGGATTTTGCCGTGACACATTGACAACCAGACCAATTTACTGTAGTGCGCATTTAGTGATAATTACTACATTACTGGGACGCCTGAAATTACTTTTTCATTATGCTTATCATTACATTCAAGAGTGGAATTAAATGTAGCGATTGATAAGCAGTTTCCCACTCATGATAATGATGACAAACTGCCATATCTGACAATTAAACCTGAAAATAGTATCATCTAAATTGATGCTACTGTCAAGCTAACGTTAGCTAGCATATCACAGACTGATAGAACAACCTGCGGTTCAGCTCTGAATGTCTGGATATGATAAATTAAGGCAATTAAAATCAATTAATATGATATTTAAATTGACAGAGGGATTCCGACTAATGTTTACTAGCATTAGCTGTTGTTCAATGCTTGCTACCTCGCTAACAAAATGCCTTACACAGGTAGCTTTCTGTATATACCTTTGATATTTTATTATGTATAGTTTGCTTTATAGTATATTTTTATTTTTTGTTGTCACTTTGTGTAATGCTGCTGCTGCACTTTAATTTTAATTTAATTTCTATCTATCTATCTATCTATCTATCTATCTATCTATCTATCACTATATGTTTCATTGCCTGTTTGTCTTGCCTGCATTCCTAAAAAATACAGATGCTATGTATGTTTAGTTCATTTTGTTGCTTGCCTGACTAACATAAATGTCGACACAGCTTATGAAATGTAAAGCATTGATCCTACCCTTGATTTTACGGAGAACAATTGAGTGACATTTCATGTTTTAATGGGGTTATTTGTGCAAAATGGCACTATATATCTGTGGAAGATTGTCTGAAGTGATTCTGGAAAATACATGAGGCGATTTCTTTGTTTTATCTCTCCATAGAGAGGTAACAGCGTGATCAGCTGTAGAGCAGCAAAGTCAATCTTGTTGAAGGACACTTCAGCAGTGCAGATGCTTCATGATGAGGGGTTTGGATGCAGGAAAACCAGTTTGAAGGACAGTACACCAGCCTGGTACGTTTAGCAGACATTATTGAACAGGGACATGCGGGAAGCACTGGTCTCTGCTGTTGCTGTAAAACCATTTTTAATGCTCTGAAGCATCTAAAACAACAACATCTAAAAGCTAAAACAAGCCAACACTGTGAAGAGCTTTTCCTACAGAAAACAGTCTAATCTTCTGCACACAGACACTGCGTGATGTAGAAAGGGATTGACCTGAGCTGGCTACTTAACATCTGTCCCGACATCCATGTTGTCATGCAGTCCTCCCTCCATGCAGAACTAATTGGTTGTTTTTGCCTGTTGTGCAAGAGCCCATGTCTGTGAAAAACTATCAAGGACACTCATTACAACTTGTACACACAATAGCAGGCGTGGAAATAGATGCAATCATGGGTGCAGATGAGCACCTAAACGCAGGCAGGAAAAGCAGAACTCGAGTCCATGTATAAGGGTCCCAAATTAAATCTCCTTGAACCCGTTGCCATAGCTTATCACACACACACACACACACACACATACACACACACACACACACACACACACACACACCTAGCTGCCACCACTACCAACACAAACACATATCTCTCGCACGCCCTTCTGCACTCTCTCTCCATCTGATTTGCATTTTGGTTAACACTCTAATTGCCTCTCATTAAATACCTTGTCACTTTGATTAATTGGTGCGATACAGAAATGTAAAACAGCAGAGCATTACAATGCATAATGAACAGTTGCTGATTGGGAAAGACGAACAAGCCTGGCTAAAATGCAAAGCAGAGGTGAAATCTCACTAACTCCTTATACACTTTTAACGTTGAGTCAGGGTTTTTCTATTCCTGAAGTGAATCTTTTAAAATCTGAAGAAACTGGCAGACTCAGGAGAATTACCTGAGGTCCAGATTTTGCATTTGGACTCCGATTTAGGCATATGCAATGTAGTACTGATGTATAGGGTTGGGTATTATTTTAAAAATGCTGAAGATACTGAGGAACGCTAGCAGTGATTGGCTGTGAGCAAAACCATCCAGTAATCTCTTTCTAGATATGCGTACAAAAAGGATCGAGCATCACTACTTCTATCTTACTGGGTTATTTAGGATGATACCATAAATGTATCAAGAACTGATCCCCAGTCCTGCTGATGTAGTCGGGTGGAGATACTAAGGTTGCCATTAGGTAGAGCCAACCGTAAGAAGACAGTGGTTGCTCTTATCAACTACAACAGCAGTGAATCATTGGGATACTGCTAAGAAAGGACTCATGCTCAGCACATCTTCCCCGGCTAAATATAGGTTCAAATGAATCAGATCACAGCATAACAGCAGTCATTTAAGGTAGAGAGTTATCATGCTCAGTTATAATTGTAGTGAATTATATATTTTCCTGTCTCAGCTACATGTGAAACAAAGCTATGGGATTCTCTGTCCTTTGAAATGGTAGGTGTTGCAATCATACAGTAAGTGAAAGGTACTATCAGAGTTTGGTTATCACTTTATAACTTCAGAACACTGAACTTCACTGATAGCCACTGTTTAAAAAAGTAGCATGTAATCTTGAGGTACAAAGTTTCTGTAACTTAAAGAGAAATTCTGCATTTTTTCAACCTTAGAGAAGTTGGCTAACAACAGGAGATGGTAGTGTTGAATTCGCTGCCTTTGTTGAGAAAAGTCAGGGATCCACAAACTTTTAGGTAAATCATCTCAAAAGTTATCTTTGAGTCCAACCAAAAGTAAAAATAGAAATCGGTAAACTCCTGGTTTAGTGACTGCCTTAATTTGCCTCTAAATCCTCTAATGACCAGTTAAGAGGTGTTATCTAACAGTGAATGTTAGCTATGGTAGTATGGTAGACTATATTGAAAAGACACAAAAAATAGAAAAAAGACATTTGTCTTATCTTTTACATTCTGTTTTTGCTAGCCTGCCCATGGGTACCTGTCAGGCATGCATCAAAACCATCAAGGTTTTGTCCAAGGGTCAGTATGATTCAGTTGACCGAGCATGACCCACCAGTTGCACAGCCTGCCACTCATATTTATGAAACCATCATCTTCTTTGCCTCCGCTGCACTATGTGATATTACATGTCAAAGACTTTTATTATTGAAATGAGACATTTATGACAGTGAGTCCTCGCCACATGAGAGTGGCCTCCTGAATAATTCCAATGCAGCTAAAGGAGGAAGAGAAATGAGATATGGCAGATTATTGGAGCACGCCACCTGCGCTTTGTCGCTAAACACAATATGCCAATTTCAATGAATGTAAAAAACAATCTTTCTTGTATTGAGCTCAAGTTCACAAAAATCATGATCTGGGGGATTTGTGGATGAAAGCTTGTTGGTGGTTTTGAGCGCTGTGTCTCCTCAAGGGCAGATGAGGTTGGTGTTGAATAGGCAGCCTCCTCCTCCATCTTATTGTTTCGTGGTCCATTGTCAGCCCATTCAGTCTGAGATAGTGGCATTATTCAGTCCAACATGCTTAATGCAAACAACCACATTGTAGAGGTGTTTTAAGTCTGTTGGGAGCTGATGTATTGTTTGAATTGTGTGTGTCGTCTCACAATGACACCATATCTGTCAGATTTAGCTGTGAGGTTGAGTGGTTTCCATTCCATTCCATTATCTCTGCACAGCAAACACACACATTCACCCACACACAAATACACACACAAACAAACTCTTATCTCTTGGCTTTCCTTATCGCTCCTGTTTGTATTCAAAAGTGGAGACAACATTTAGCCATCGTAGCGGGCAACTGATTACACCCAGTGACACATTTAAAGGTTGACCTGGGGCCTCTCTTGAGCATATTGAAACCCTCAGGCCTGGCACTGATTGGCTTTCACTGTGCTACTTTCAACCCCGTCTCAACACATGTAACAGCTATTTCCACACCATGGTCTGCTAGCAACCCCTCATAGTCAATGATGTGTGTAATTGGTGCATCACCAGGCAGCAAAGTGGTACATTAATAGTTGGTAGCTGAGACTCGCCATTTGCTTTCTGCATGACCTTAAAAGTCTGTGTCAGGAGTCGCAAGTTATGTCGGGTATGTGGCTGTATAATATATTATATTATATATCTATATATATATATTATATATATATATATTTCAGAAATAATCCTCTACTTGCAGAGCACAAGAGGAAACAGTGCTGTGATTCAAAGTAGTCTACTCTGCCTTGTTAGACCACATAAATTAGGCAGAAACTAAATCCAAAACATGATCAAGCTAAACAGCCCTTAGCAGTAATTGCCATCTTTATGCATTTATTTATTTTCATTATTGATACTGTTGTCCTGCACCTTTCCTATTAATGGCGCCTTAAACGTTGATTTAGGTGGATATATAAAATATGGCGGAAAAAGAATATTTATGTTTTTACAGTAGCCCAGTCTTAACAAACCAAACATTCTAACTTAGTTTCTGTATTCAATTGCTTGCAATCTGCAACCTCACAGGTAGATGCTACTATATTTTACACACCTTAAAGAGCGGCGACACATTATATATTCATTAAAAAAAAACTAATAAGCCAACTTTTGTTAGCCTTAACCCCCCCTCCCCCTTTTTAACTCTTTTAGCCAGTGCTTTCTATTGTATACATAGATAGAAATGATAAACAACAAGAAAAAACATAATGTAATAGGTATCTCAAAGAGAAATAACAAGCATACAAAGTAGGCAGATAACAAGCAAATGACATTTTCAGTAAAGGCTGTAGATCGATGATAAAACACTGCGTCCTCTGAACACACAAAGTAGAAACACACACACACACACACACATAAGCTACAGTATGTTCTTTCCCTAAACTGTAGCGCACCACTTTGAACCTTGACCTTTACGAAGAGTGTTTGGACAGACAGGAAGCTTTGGTTTAGGGCTACTGGGAACCATTTTTTATTGGCAATGGTAACCTTTAACTTGAGAGGTATATGAAGGCTGCGCTAGATTGTTGGTTCATTACAGCCGTCCCTATGGACTGCCATGAACTCAGACTATTTTTAGTGCTCTTGTGGAGCTTTCATGGGCTATATCAGATGATGTAATGAGTTGATATTGTCTATCCGTCAGCTTGGTCGCTGGAGCCTGGTTGAGTAATGAGAAAGGGAACTTGTAATCAAAATGGAATTACAGTTTGATATTGATGGAATCCGCACACCTACACGTCTCAGTACAGATATCACACCTGCACGTATACGTGTTTGCCATACATGCTTACCCACTCACATACAACACACAAACACAAACATAGATAGGATGATTACATTCTATGACTAAAATAAACTACAATCCCTATGGGAACTCTTTGCAAGAGTAAACAATGATAGGAACCTGTAAAGAAAGAAAGAGATTATACATGGAGGAGGAAATTAAGATATATCTACATCTCAATTGGCACAGTGCTCTAAAAGTCTTCTCTTACTTGTCTGCTCCTCGTTATCCACTCATTTGTGGTTTAATTATCCCTAATGCTTTGTAAATTCAGTGTATATGATGTACAAAATGTGTGTTACACACAAACACATACACACGTGTAAAACCTGCATGTTCTGAGCCATTATCCCCGGTCTTTGTCGCATCTGCTGGCTATTAATCAGCCCCCAGTTAGCTCATCAACAGGCAGATTGTATACAGGAACAACAGCAGGTAAACACACTGGCAGGTGTACCCGTACGATCATTTCCTGCTTTCCAGAGCATTCCCTCTGATTGGAGATTAATGTGTCCATCTGGACCTCATTACAACTTAAAAGTGTTGTGCAACTTTATCTATACTTTTTTCTGGGATGGACATAGGTTCAAACTGGGCAATAAAATGAAGTTAATGTGTGTGGAGGATAACTTTTATGTCGCAGAAGCATATCATAACAAGAAAGGTCATAAGTTTAATGCAATCATAAGTTAATTGCCATCAGAATTGCAGATGGCAGGAAAATTTTAACTGATGAGCACCTAACGCTGCAACACTCAACAACTCATTCTGGATATAAAATTGTCAAGAAATGTGTCATTGCATGGGTATATTAGCTCATATACAAGATCCAGTAGGCCTATTTGTTGCCTATGCTGACATTAGGCGTATGGTTCCACATTTTAAGCCCTTGACAAACTCTGACACTCTCAGCCATCCGAAATCAATGCAAACAATCAATGTCAGGATGTGACAGGTTGAAAATGAACTTGGCATACAGAGGTGAAACTAATTGGGTTAAACTTAGCGCCAGAGATTGAATGCATATTGTGGGTGTCTGTATTCTCACAGCTGTCAGTATGGCATCTTTTCTTCAATGATTCCCCTGTGGAACAACCTTGTCTGATCTTCCAAATTAAGTAGGTGTGGCTTGCTAAAACTGATATTCCCAATGGATCCAGGTCTACCCCCACTGCTTCTCACCACATTGCTGCTCTTTTACTTAAATAAGCATTATTATTATTATTATTATTACTCTATGTCAAATGGGATTAATGGTGTGAATGCAATGCATTGCATTTGAGTTAAATTGACTTGAAGAAGAATATTGGTGCAAAATGAAATTCGATACAGTGAGCTCATTAAAGGGTTTTTCCTCCTTCAGCAAATGCTAAAATCCAGTACATTATAGTCTCTGTAAATCTGGCAGTAGCCTAAAGGTTAGAGAAGCGCATTTGTGAATAGATTGTCAGCAGTTAAAATGTCTGAACCTGCTGGAAAAGCGTACTGTGCAGGTAGAATAAAGGGGTAGAATATGTCATGGGCTCCCTCCATCAAGAATTAGCGCCAAAATGCCCTTTATAAAAGCACATAATTTGTAGTTGCTTTACTGGAAGCTTTCCGGTTCTTGACTGTGGAGACTGGTAAAGTACTGTGTGGTTCCCAGGTGTGATTGTGAAACAGGCTGTTGCTGAAAAGAGCATGCATGTCAGTCAGATTGTCCTTGCATTAATGAGGGTTAAAAAAAACAGGCAATGTGATCTTTAATAAGTGTTCAAGGTCTTACTTTCGACTGACTAGTCTCCTCTTTTCAGAGAGTATATATTGTAATTATTGTCTCTGACAAGGGAATTCAGACACTGGAACAGAACATGTTTTGCATCTTTTCACCATAACACACAACATGAAGGGCGCTTAGTAATCTGGTCTCCTCTTCCCCCAGGTGAATGCACGCGACTTTTCCAAGGTCGAGCATGAGGAGGCAGTTGTGGAGGCCATCAGGCGAGACCCCATCGTTGTCCAGGTTCTTCGGCGAACCCCCACCAGAGGCACAGCTGCTGTTGCACATAACCACGGCGGCACGCCACAGGATGTGTGTGTGGTGGACGTTTGCACGCAAACAGATATCACCTTCGAGCACATCATGGCATTGGCGAAGCTTCGGCCTGCTACTCCACCTGTACCTGACATCTGTCCCTTTCTTTTGTCTGACAGGTAACACTTCCTGTACATACTGTATTGTAACAAATGCAAGAAGTTTCCATCTACTGAAAGACAGCTGAATGTTAGACAGAGAAAACTATTACCACATATTTTGTTATCTGGAACCAGGAGCTTTATCACAGATTCACATGAAGATTCCTTGAGGCTCCTCTGTTGTCTTTCATTTCATGCTAGTTAATAAGCAGTTGTATCATAGTATGGAAACCCCCAGCTTTGTCCCTGTGATATCATTATGCAGAACCAAACCCACATGCAAAAATTGCTTCTGTGTGCTACATCCATTTTCTTTAATGGGATCTTTTGCTGGGCGATTAAAAGCCAATGGGTTGATAGAGTAGCCATTCTGGTACTATGCCCATTCTGTGGCTCTTTATAGGGTTTTGCTGGGCAGATTAAATCAATTTGTCCTATATAACTACAAATCTGCCAGTCTTGGTCAATGATTATAGAGGGTTGGTTATCATGGTGACAGTTTACAGAGGTCATGGCTTTTGGATGAGAATACCACCATCATATTAGAGATTACAAACATGATAATGAACATAATGATCTGTAATATCAGTTTCTCGTCCTCTTTTTTACTCGCTAGTTGCCATTCCATCCACACCATGGAACATGAGTTTTATGAATGTCCGGAGTACCTGTCCAATACCCCAGCAGAGGTGGAGAGGACTGAAGAGTATGAGTATGAGGTACAGTTTTGCATCCTTCTGCTGTTTGAGTGAACTTTAAAGTTATGATGGCCAAGAGCTTCCACTGTGTGTGTTCTACCTTTGTGTCCTGTATTGCATCTTGGTTCACATCTATCTCTCCCCTCTTTTCCTTTCATGTGTATTATTGGTTATCCAACAAAGGCATACAATGCCCAAAAGATAATAAAGAAGGGGCAAATTGACATGGAATTTACTAATTACATGTATGCTCCCCAGAGGATAAACCCTTTTCCATTTTGGGCAATTCATTAGCCTTTCTCTTGTTCTTTTATTTTACCATTGTTTAACTGGTACTTGAAAGGATGTATTCAACACACTGGTAGCTTGAAAGTGACATACAGACGATGATTCAGTTTCCCAAAAAAGAATAAAATGGTTCTAATGCTGTATCGAATTCTTATGAATCCCAAGGATGTGCACTGCACAGTACTATTTTCAGATTTCTCAGCTATTCTAACTACATTTAATAGGCTTAATTTTCTATACTTACGCAGTCTTACATGAGGCCACTGGTCTGTCAGTACTACACAATCCCTGGAGATAATCCAAGGCTAGCAACGATGTATGATGCTATACAAGAAAATTGATCTACTGCAATGATACAAGAAAACTCGCTGCCCCTTGTGAAAATTGCATCTACTCTTAGGATTGTTTTGTGTTCTAGAGTCCCTGGGTTTAAAATGTCCAAGAAGGCCATTCTTCATTTAATTGTATTAAAAGAAAGCCCCTCTCTGGAAGGTCTCCCTGTTGAATTACCAGTGTGTTTCATTCACAATCTGTTAGTCTCCCTTTTTTCATGCACTGTCCTTCAGAACTGTTTGTGCCCCCTTTTTAGACAGCCACTGAAAGGCATAATGCTGCATTCACGTGGATTCAGGCAGATGATAGGACGACAGCAGGATGTACTGTATATTATTAATGGCTTCATTGACACGCTCAAGTGGCCTTTTTAGAAACCGTCTATGTTTGAGTCACAAATAAGCGAGTGGTTTATCCAAGTAGATTGGATATTGCTTTGTACATAAAAAAACATAACTCAAAATAAAGTTACTGGATATGTCTGCTATTTCATTCACACAGTGATGTTTGCTGTAAGTCGTCTTCTAAAATCTTGACGATCAGAGGGGTCTCCATTGTTACAAGATGCATCACGTCACTCAGACAGTGAATCTCGAGGCCAAGCTCGGTGACAGTGATGGGTGACGTTTGCTACTGTCAGTTGCCCCCTTTGGTTTAATAGGCAGTTCCTGGTTCAGTGAACTGCATTGTGGGTCATTAGGATTCTTCTGCTGCCAGCTGTGGCCTTACCTTACAGCGTCATCTGGATGAAAGAGTCTCCTGTGTGCGTCTGGGGTGGGAGCGGGGGTGTAGGGCTTGTGTGTCCTAATAGCAGTACTATCAGAACAAGGTCAGCTTTACACACACACACACACACACACACACAAAACTCAAACTCCCCCCTCCACCTGCCAGACGTAGACACACCAAATCAGCCATCCTCACTTACCTCTGTCCATCCATGTGTATCTAACTGAAACATGAATGGGTTTCCTCTTGGATGAAACAGAACAGGGCTGCCATTCCCAGAAACATTATTTTTGACAGGTTTAGTTTCACTTCCAACAGATTGTCCACATGGGTACTCCTGCTGCCGTAATACTCCTGCTACTGCCAAATCTACCAAACTATCATAATGCCAATTAGCAGATAGTAGATAGTAGAAAATGAGCTTCAGAGCTAACATTTAAATACAGATGCTTTTATTTGTAGGATAAAAAGTAAAGTTCACAGTGGAATAGCAAGCCCTTCCAATTCCAATTTCCACAGATACTATGAATACTGTTATGTTGTGAATATCTGAGCTCATTTTCTCAACGCCTCTTTTGGTTATTAATATCTACTCTGCAGGCAATGTAATGTTGAATAATGGAAGATTTTAATGAATGCGCTGTTTGGTCACCAGGTTACAAAATACAGTTAATGAAATGGCAGTATTATGCCAGAAAGCAGCCAGTTAGCTGTTTGCCAAATTAATCAAAATAAACATGTCTTAATTATGGATCGTCGATGGGTGCCAAACATCAAAGGCTTTTTTTAAATCCTCAAAAACAAAAAAAGATATCGGTATGCAAGGGATGGTACAAGAATGAAGAGTCTTATTGAGCTGTCAGTGCAAGCATAAAAGAAGATTGAATGAAGCAGAAAGAAGTGTTATCAAGCAGCGACAAAGTCAAAAGTAATACTGGGGTACTCCTGTGATTTCATATTGCATTTCTGTAATGTTGAGGGACTTGAGAGAAATAGATTAAATGAAGAATGGTCAAAATCAATGCATCACAGCTCAAAATATCCAGGCTTTCTCTTGGATCCTATAATTACCATAATGCAACTGGATACCATCTTTAGTTAGATGCTCCCTGCCTACATCTTTTAAAATCTACACTCCCAGTTCATAACGCAGGCTTTCTGTTAAAAATCAATAGTCTTTAACCCAATCCAAGATAACCCTGATGGGATCGTCAGGGTTATTTTGTCACACTTTAAAAAGCTATCACCCTTCCAACACCATATGGTTTGTGGCCAGTCAATGGCCACATTCTCTGTAATGTAGTACCACCACATTGGTTTGCATAGACCAAGTAGCACTATAGCAGATAAAAAGAATCGGTACAAAAACATCTGAAAGAAGCTTGACAGCTTTGACAATATCATTGAGAAACCTGGCCTTTGTGAGCTTTTCCCAACGGACTGAATTATCATTACTACACTTTAAAGACTGTTGCTATAGAACAATGACAGCTGAAAGGATGTCATCATCTGCAAAGTGGAAACAATGAGGCAATGAACATTAGGGATGGCAGTAATTTCTTCTGAATGAAATATGAAGTAACTGTTAAGTGCATACTAGACTGAATGTTAAGAGCAGATGTTTAATGTGGCTTTAAAAGACAGGGCGCCGTCTTTTGTCATATGTCTTAATTTCTCATACACCTTGGTAGCATGTGGTAAATGTGCTCTCTCCCACTGAAAATTGGGAAAACACATACTGTAAATTAAGAAGATAAATTCTATTAACTGTCACGATGCGTTATAAGCCACGTGAAATTAGTTAGTCACTGCTGTGCCATAATTTAAAATCCACAGTGGCACATACTATGATCCAATCATCACTAATCAAGCTTCTCTGCAGTTTCAGCACCTACTGCTTCATACATCTGGAGACCGTTCACTGGTGGGCTTCACACGATGATAACTGACTCCAATAATACACCCAGTGTGCTATGACATTTAGGCAGTAGTGCTGTCTGATCTCGCTATATGCAGCTGTTTCACTGTCAGGGCTTGTAGAAATCAGCCAGCGTACTAAACTGGTGAGGAGTGTAGGTAGTCAAAACCAGCGTATGGTGTTACTATATTATAAACTCCTAACACACCGCAACCTTTGAAGGTCAGGGCTGTCTGCACAGGGGGTTAAATGCCACAGAAATTAATTACTTCCCCTGTCAATCTCTCCTATCGAGGTTTCCCATGACAGAAAAAAAAGGGGGCTGGGGCTTAATTCTCGCCCCCCACCCTCATCCCTATTTTATCCCACCTCCTTCTTTTCACAACTTCACTGTGCTGAAATGAATTTGGCAGCATGGGGTTAATAAAGATTACCCCCAGAGTTATCTTTATGTGATTACCTTTATACACAGCAGGGATCAAAAGAAGCCAGTAGCTAGTCGGGCTAAATTTAGAGAAATTTCCTGTGGGAGGGAAGCAGCCAATGAAATAGCACCACTATAGCCATCAAAGACCTGCCCTGTATGCTGGATTCAGTTTGATACTAACAGGGTTTTGTTCCATTGATGTACGGGGCACATGCTGGGGTTATGTTGGTGTGTGTGTGTCTGTGTTCTATATTTCATTTACATTGCATCATTTTGCTTTACTTTCTATGTTGTGCGCGTGTGCATGCCTTCATTGTTAAGTTCTAGTGTGGTTATTTCGACAACTTTAGGTTTTAATCTGCGTGAAGTAGACCAAGAATCCAAGGGACTAAACCATTTTGGAACTGTGTGTGTGTGTGTGTGTGTGTGTGTGTGTGTGTGTGTGCAAGCAACTAAATATTTTTCTGAGAATCTGATTTCCAAAAGTTTAAGTTAAGCTACATCCAACATGCTGTAGACTGACACAATTTATGAATATGGTGGAAGATCAGATGAAGTGATAGAAACCTTAAAAATTAGTCCAGGTCTTGGCTCCAAATGAATGCTAATTTGGTGTTTGCTGTATGTGTAAATAGGCAACTGTTTGCTAACACATCAGCCATTATCAACTTATGAGGTGCTAATATATCAGTGTCATTTTTACTGCTCCAAATTGCAAGAAAGCTTAGACGCTGTGACACAAAAGAAAATAAGAAGAAAAGCTGTTGAATGGATTGAAGAAAAAGTTAAGCAATTAAAAACACAATACAGCAGCCGTATCTCATAAAAAACATTCAACTAATTTGCAGCTCTGATTAATTTTCTTATCAATATAAAGAAGAAACGTTTATTTTGAATGCATTTGCTACATTTCAATGTAAATACTTATTTACTCTTATGTCCAGTATCCAGCTAACAGATGTATCTTGATTAATGCTCTTACTGTTTACATTAGGTGGTTAGAAATATTGTTGTGATGGTCAAGGTCAGCATTACGTGCTTAGGAATGCACTATCATCCCCATATGTATATAATTACAAACCTGTGACTCCATAAAAATGAGAAAGCGAGACATTTAAAGTGGCCTGGATATTGTACATCAGTAGAAAATTAACATATAGCCTCTTTGCCTAAAGCAAATTCACTACTACGAAACAACACACCAGAAACGTAGAGCATAACAATCAAGCTGGAGCCCATCTGCCATCTGTGGAATTATTTTAGCAATTGCCTTCCTGTAGGTTCATAACAGGAGCATCATGGGAAAGCGTGTTTCATTTAAAACATTGTTGTTGTTTTTTTGTGTGTTGTGACAGGAGGTAGAGCTGTGTAGGCAGAACAGCCAGGAGAAGCTCGGTTTGACGCTGTGCTACCGGACTGACGATGAGGAGGACACCGGCATCTACGTCAGCCAGGTAGAAACATGTGATGTTCTCAGCCCTTATACTGACACTTGTAGGTGAAAAATAGCCACCATGTTACCACATTTAAAGTTTTTTTTTTTTTTTAGGATTTTATGGTAATTGCTTCCTGTCAAACAATTATCTACTGCAAAACAAAATACTATGCCCTGAGGAAGCACTGGAGTATAAACAAGCACTCCCTGATGAGGAGTGATAGAGACAAGGTTGCATGTTCGTTAAATTAAACTTAGAGCGCCGTGATCCTGTTTCCTTTGGTGCAGGAAGTTATTAAAAGTTGGCGTCAAATCCCATTTGAATTCTCATCTTCGCATCCTGAAGCAGGGAGCAAGTCAAACTGAATTAGGGAGGAAGTAGAGAAAAATGTTTGGGAGTCAAAAATCAACTTTGAATAAGCCACGCTTGGCCAGAGAGGAAGTCAGGTTTGAAATGTGATTCACATCCCGCTATTCTCATTCCTCCTCCTTTAACACATTTTAATTGAAGGCTTTAATTAGCTCTGAGCGACAACCTTTTCCTCCCCCCGACAGTAAGTGAAATGACGCATTCTCCCAGTCACTGTGCCCCCTCTGAATATCAAACACACAAAACAAAGCGGGAACATATTACAGAGATTCTTTTTAAAATTCAAATGATTTGCAGCTCAGGGAAAAAAGAAAAAAAAACTTCCTCTTGCAAAATTGTTGATAATATAAACAAATTATTGCATTATGTGGAATTATTATTAAGCAAAAGAGTAAGAAAAATGTTTAGTTTGACTACAGGTGCAGTTTCAATCTTATAAATAAGAAAAAGGCAAGGGTGTAAAAAATGAGACCTTTTATGAGGACTAGAGTCCTGCCTTATTTTTAGCTCCTTTCAGCCTTTATGCAATTTATATATAAAACTGAACACCACCAGCTATTTCCCTGTTTTTTTTTTTACCTCTTCCTCCTCTTCAACCAGACAAAGCAACAAATTCACAAGCAACACTGGCACCTGCTGAACCTCAACAGATTGTGATCTCCCACTAACAGAACACATCTATTTTTGTATGCTCGATAAAAGGGATTAAAATGCTAATTTCCCTCATTAAAATGTATGTATGGATCTGTGCAACTTTTGAGAAGTACGGGATTTTTTTGTTCTCCAAGTGTAGCTTTCTCTCTTGATCTTCAGCGCAAGAACAACAAAGTTCATGAAATGATTAAAGAGGTTTTGTAGAGTTGTGCATATCCACACGCATTTTGAAAATCGTGACTCTTTCAGCTTAAATAGAATCACGTCTGTGCAACTTTGAACCTTTGTTGTTTCTTCTGTCTCGTGGTCTTGCCCCCGTGCTTCATTTATAACTCACATGCTCGTTTCTATGATGTCAAAGGCTTACCTGTTGCCTCAGTTTCAGTCACCAGCCTTTAAAGTCAGGTGGAATGTGAACTCTTACACCAGGCAACACTAAGAACGTGTGAAAACCCACCTGTATGTGCAAAATGAAAGGTTGTCAGTGAGAAAATAAGTGTCTTCCCTTCATGAAAAAGCACAACAGAGATGAGAGAGCTGTGGCATGTCAGAGATACACAATGACCGGCTGTCAGCATTGATTTTCATCTTCTTTTGTGCAGGTGGAACCAAACAGTATAGCAGCCAGAGATGGACGTATCAAGGAAGGAGATCGTATTCTACAGGTGCGTATTTTCATCTCAGTGACAACAGTACATTCATACCAGTTTATATTATGAACTCAAATGGCTTCAACCATGTCTACCTCTGTATTCCTCACATAACTGACAGAATAATATTTTTTATATGAGCTATGTATTCAGAACAATAAAGTCCTGTTTCTTTTGTCTGTGTTAAACAAACCTGCTAGGTAGGTATTTTTAAAAAGGAAGCTATTAGTGTCCCCAGTCTGGGAAAGCATATGTATATTTAATCACCTCGTTTTACCAGAGAAATTAAAGTCCTTGGTCACGGTTACTCCAGGTACTAGTTCATCTCCAGCACTTCTCTCTGTCTTTCTCAGTCTCGTTATGCAAAAACACCTAGGGGGGGTCAGAGATTGTTGATAGCCCCCTCTCAACACTTTTAATTGAAATGTTGCAACCTTATACTGTATATACTCCGAACATTTTTATACCCTGGAAATCTATCTGCATCCATTCTATAACAGGTACAAAACAGTTTCAGTGTTCATTATTTGGAGTACAGGATTAACAAAGATTTGCACTCTTGACTTCAGGCTTACCACTGAGTGGCACCAGGTGTGCACAGCCAAGGTGAACGATCCCTTGTTGAGACTGAACAAGTTCCTTTCCTATTTTTTGTAACGTTATTTGCATAAAGTCCTCTGTAAATACAACTCTTCTTTCTCTTGTTGTCAGGTACACATGATACGTTATATGTGGGTGCATATGTATATGTAGATGTGTTCTCTTCATTTATTAGACACTCTTGTAGGCATGACCTCACCCAACTAATTAATTAGTTCATTGAAATCACCCTCTGCCTCTGATTGCTGTCCTTGTGATTGGCTGTTACCCTGAAAGCCTATTTAAGCCTCTAGGGCCACGCAGTCTGTAAGCTGAACGGATGGCTTACAGACCTGTTTACATCTCAAGAGTCTCAGTTCTTTGGCTTTTTCCCCCTGAATGATGGGGTCATTTTACTACAGAGCAGTGTGATCATGTGTATAAGGTGCAAAATATGCAGCAGCAAATAAAACTGAGCCTGTGCTTTGAAAAGATCAACATGTTGCTTTGAAGACATACAATCAGCTTTACTCACCAAACATGATGGGAATTCTTTCCTAAATATAAACTTGCAGGCATGACAAAGCATTCTGATGAAGTGGGATAAACAACTCAACATGTCTCTAATTGCAGTGTACTCAGGGCACTTTAAGTGCTTAGAATGGATTTATAACTTTTGACAAGTTATAAAACACACAGTGCAAGTCTAATGGAAAATAGAAAAGCCATGCTTGTCACTCTTATTTCAAATCATTTTATGTGCACCAAAGCTGAGTGTTGTCCTTTGAAGAAAGAGAAAATTTGAATTTATTTTAAAATTTGAGGGGTTAAAAAAGTAAAAATGACTGTGCAATACAAAACTAACGGAAACAACTCAAAATAAAAAAAGTGAATTAAAGAAAAACCCCCTCAAACTTATTCAAAATAAAACCATCCATTAGAACACCTACTACAGCAATGTCGTGAGCAGTGACATTCACCCAAATGGAGTAATTTCTTCTTTGTGCTTGTTAGTTTGATTTTCTGAGATATTGATTATAATGGAATATAATAGCAAAGTATAGCTTGATTTACACTTACTCAGTAGGTAATCTCAACTTGCTTCAAGTCTGAACAACAGTGTACCAGCACCTCCCCTCCATATATTTATTGTACATACTGTAACACTCCGAGTACCTTCATTCTCTTGCTGCAGTGTTTCTGTGTCCCAGTAGTGTGAATGATTGTGGGGAGCAGGGCCTGCTGTACTCCAGGCCCTATTATCTTCTTCTGACAGCCCCATTACTCTAGTGAGGAAAAGATGAACGCCACCTGTCAAAGAACAGTTAATTGTGTGTCTGGATGTGTGGTGAGAGCAGACTCTTGTGAGGTTGGACTATACAATTGACTCCCTTTAGCAAGTGTTCAGCCTATCCAGGCCTTTCCTAGGCATTGCGTGGTGGAAAGAAAAGTGTGAAAAAGAGACTAATGGAGGGAGAAAATGAGCAGGAAGAGTCAGAGAGGAAAAAGGTGTCAGCATGTGATTACTCAAGGTGTGTCTTGCAAAATTGGGAACAATGGTTGGTTGTATTACGCTCATCTTTTCATTCATGTCAGTTAAATGGATGGTGATGGTAAAAGTCCTTTTTCCGTGGACTTTCTACAAGTTCGTTCTTCCATGACCATCTATACATGTCTTTGATGTACAGATTAATGGCTGTGAAGTGCAAGACAGAGAGAAAGCTGTTGCCTTGCTGTCAAGTGAAGAAGCAAGGAGCATCATACTCCTGGTGACAAGACCAGAAATGCAGGTAAACACACACACACCTACACAGGCTTCCTGCCCTATCTTGACAACCTATGTCATGTCATATCACAACAGCTGCCTGCTAAGTGCCTTCTCCTTTCCTTCGAACTGTCAGCATGATTGTCTGGAGTTTGCACACACGCACACACACACACAAACACATACGTACACAGACAGACAGAGTTTCTGACAAGATGTTGTGATTTTCAGCTGGAGGAGGAGGTATGGCTTGATGAGGAGCAACAGGAGCTTGTGGAGGAGCTTAAGATGGAGATCCTGGAGGAGAGGAGGAAGCAGAAGGAACATAACTTTGACAGGAGAGATGAGGTGAGAGTGTAAACTAAGAGAAATGTATCAAAACAAGAGACAAAAATGTCCAATAAAGAAGCAGAAGGGTGTCAGGGAAAACAGGTGGAAAGGTGACAGGGTAGGAAGGAAGGAGAAGCTAAATAAAAGTAGGTAGCAGAAGAGGAAGGATAGTGAGAGCACAGAATTTGATTTATGTACCCTTACTATCATTCCAACTCTTGACATTGTGCTAGATGAGAACATTGATATTTGACATATCTACAAAACTCTGGACTATATTTAGTGCAAAGATTTTAAAAGTTCTGTATGGCAACTATGGTGAGGAACAGATCATGACTTTGACAAACTATGGGTAAGTTTGGGCAGCCATACCACCTACTTAAGATTATGTCAAGATCATTGTTATGGTAAATAAATATAGGGCAAGTGTTAAACAGCAAATCTATGATGGGACACAAATTCTGTTCTCCAGCATGAAAGTCAGATGTGCTAATACCTATCAACCGCCCTGACCTTTGGCCTTTCTACATATAAGGCACACTACTTCCTGCATTGGCACTAGACATAAATCACAAGGTGCAGAATCTATATGGATGTAATTGCCTGAGATACTTCTTTGATGACTAACTTTCCAATCTTTCTTCATACACAAGCATCAAGCTGAAGAAGAGATGACAACAGATACTGCTACCTGTTCCTCAAACAATCAAGACAAAGACAGTGGGTTTGGACGCAGTACAGACAGTCCAGAACACCAACCCTTGCTGGGCAGACTACACAGGAGGACCCCAGCCCATTGCCTGAGGGAACGATGGCGGGCAGAGCATCCACACACAAGACGAGGGACTGTAGTGCCACAGGACACCCAGGGTCAGAGGATATTGTCCAAAGGCCAAGGCCATGAAGGGGTAGTCAGTATTCGCAATGGTGGAGGCGGGGTCCTAGGTTTAGAGAATCGGTTCCAGCAACTCTTAGAGCTCAAGTGTCAAATCCGGAATGGAGGTGAGTGTGGGGTGTACTCCATTCGACACAGTATAGAGTGTAGTCTCACTGAGCAAGGAGGAGGGGATGGAGATGACCTAGATGGTATTGGAGGGGGGAATGGAGTGGAGCAAGAGTTGAGGATGCTAAATGAGGAACTGCGCAGCATTGAGCTCGAGTGTCAAAGCATCATGCAAGCGCACCAGCTACGCCAGAACCAGCAGCTAGACCCCTCACAACTTGCATCCTCCCCAGGGCAGAGCCCCAAAGACGGACACAAACGACATGGCAGGTTGGCAGACATCCATGAATACCCAGAGAGGTCAGACAGCGATAAGATCCGAGAAAAAGACAGCTCCAGTGCCTATAACACGGCGGAGAGTGCACGGTCAACACCACTAGGTATGGAGAGATCTCCTGATCATTCTCTGCAGAGACACATCCGCATTACCAACCAGAAAAACCTCAGACTGGCTTCCTCCACACCCTCCAGTCCCATCCCTATCCCCAAGCCCCAGGGTACACCCAGTCGGAGCAGACCAGCAGACCCAGGCTCTGTTATTTCCAGCAGTCCAGATCAGAGCAACCCTTCCCGATCTGAGTCAGACCCTGCCCTGCCTGCAGATGATGAGAGGTGTGAGAAGAAAGGGAGAACCAGAGATTCGAGGAGGGGGCTTCCTTATGGTTCTTATCAGACAACCCCTTATCAAGGCCCAGGAGGATCCAGGCAACTTCAGGTAGGTACAATCAAGAAAGCACATGTCAAATTAATGCTGATATGCATTTTAAGCGAGGCACCTCTGAAGACAATTCTGTGCTAACAATGTTCTTTGTGTTGCAGAGCTACATGCAGCTGCTACAACAGCACTCATCCCTGGAGTATTCCCAGAGCCAGCTGAGTCTGCTCAGTGTCTGTCGAGATCCTGTGCACCGGAGCGGACGCCCTGGGGAACCTCGCCTAGAGTGGAAGGTCAAAGTTCGCGCTGATGGCACACGCTACGTTGCCCGGAGGCCTGCTCGTGACCGCATCCTGAGGGAGCGGGCGCTGAGGATCCGAGAGGAGAGGAGCGGAGGCATGACCACAGATGACGATGCTATGAGTGAAATGAAGATGGGCCGCTACTGGAGCAAAGAGGAAAGGAAGCAGCATTTGGCACGGGCTAGGGAGCAAAGGAAGAGGAGGGAGTTCATGCAAAAGAGCCGTCTTGAGTGTCTCAAGGAGGGGCCCACCAGTGGAGCTGAAGGAAGGAAGGAGATCAATATCTTGGAGCTGAGTCACAAAAAGATGATGAAGAAACGAAATAAAAAGATCCTGGATAACTGGATGACCATTCAGGAGCTGATGAGCCATGGGGCTAGAGTCCCAGAGGGCTCCAAAGTGCATAACGCCTTCCTGTCTGTCACAACTGTGTAAGGGAATATCGAACACTTTAATATCAGGTAGTCTGCTTTTCAGGAACTACTGCTTTATGTAAAAAAAAAAAAAAAAAGTCTGTGAAATGGAATTTGTCACTGCTGAGGACGTCTGTAGCAACCCGAAGGCACCGTTGTAACTATCACTTTAAGAATGTCTGAATACATTAAGTCAATCATTACAAAACCTCAGCCACTCAGAACATTGTTTTTACACTGGCTTTTTGGTAATGCACTGGCTTCTAAGAGCAGATGATTTTGGTAGCATATTGGTTCAAACTGACTCACACAAAAAAGTGAAGAACCAACATATTAACTTCATGTATACGATGTATTATGTCTCCATATTCTCCACTCTTCTGTTTCATTGCATATGAAGCGACTTCACTTGCCTCGTTCAAGGTGGCATTTTTTTATAATGGGGGAAAATACAATATTTTTCACACTTTGTAAACTCAGTAACTTTTTGTAAGGAATTTTTCTACACTGAATGTCAATGTACTGTAAACATTTTATTGTAATTTCTTATTTATGTTTGTATCACCAAACCATGAAGGTCAGAATTGACACTATTTGATTGTACTGTAGCCTGCATTATATGCCAGACAAACACAAAGAGAAATGAGAAACTTTGTGAAATCTCTGAAGGACAACGACTCCACATCTGAAACACTTTTTGATAATGTCAAGAGTGATCTGAAAAATTGAAAGCACTGGAAATATACTTATATTAACTTAAAAGCTCATATTATTCATGAGTTGTGAGGGCTTTTTTGAAACAGTTTACCTCAACACACAGTCAAAACTTTAATCTGTCAAGTAGTTGAATGCCCGGTTAATTCAAACATTGACTTAAGTAGCCCTTCAGTCAACCCTGAACCCTCACTATAAACCATAAATTATGTGTGAATTATGTTTAAAATGTTAAATAGATTCATATTTATATTATTTACTGTTATTTCTATTTATTGTAAATTTTTATGGTCTGTCTGATAAATGTTTCACATCAAGTGGCTACCCTTGAAAGGCCAACATATTTCAAGGCACTATCAAGAAAATGTATCATACTGCAGCCTTTAAACTCGAACCTGCTGCTTTTTCACTGTAAAGTTCATAAAAGAGGCCTTGAGTTTGGTATTTGTTGATGGTGATATTTGTAATAAAACAATAATGATAAATAATAAAAAGATTAAGAAAGATTACACTTTTAGTCGATTACCTTCTGAAAAACTTTGTCTTGTCATTAGTTATTGGATTTTACCTTCACATATCAATACGTACATTTTTACACTGAAGATTTCTAGTCTTTCTAGTTGATTCAACCACTTTGCTTCTGGACTAAAATATCTTAACAACTATTAAAAGGAAATGCCATGACATTTGGCATATATATTCATGGTGGCCAGAGGATCTATTCTAATGACTTTGGTGATCCCCTGACTTTTCTTCTAGCACCAGCATGAGGTTGATGAGTGGTTTTGAGTGAAATTTGGAGCTGGCATTCATGGCACCCTCGGGATAACTTCTAATACTTTTGGCAATTCCCTGACTTTGCATTAAGCAGCATCGGGTAAAACTTTGAATTCATCCCAAATTCGTCCAAGCTTTAGTGTATGACTAAATATGAGCAAAACTACAGAAGAACATTTCCATCAGCTGTAACTGTTAAATGTAAATGTTTCATTCATTCTGAACCCTTACCTGCTTGTTAGCACTGTCATGTAGAATCTCAGTCTTGGTAAAACATTTTTGCATTCAGTAGATGTCCTCTATGCACTGGACCAACTCATAAAGAGTAGACACGTTGGCTATGGCAGGTGACCTTCTGGTTACATATTTTCTGTGGAAAAAAAATGGAAATCAGCCATATCAGGTTTCTTCATCCCGTCTACTTGGCATCAAACACACATAGCTCTGAGAGTTTTTAATGATTCAGTTTGAATGTGGCTCAGCAGTGAGCAATGTCTCCATGATACCGACCATGTATTATGCATGCTGGGGCCAGCAGTTTACATGTTTGGATTTGAGAGTCACAAGAGAAACACTTACATCTCCCTCCTCTAAAATACAAAAAAGGACTCTTTGAATTGAAAGTCATGTTCTCTGCAGGTAACAATACATCTTCCTCACAGTGTGTTGTTGTGTTGAAGAGAGGAGGCAGCCAGGTTGTTTATCCAAGATAATACATGAAAATCCTTGTAAATGCTGCTCCTGATCAATACTGCAATCAACTGTACTCTAAAACTGCAAGTCTATTTGTGAGTGATTTGTAAAGAAAATGATTGCTGATTGAACACATGGGAGAATTAAAAGGAACTATAATGATTGCCTGGAAGAGTACCACACCTGCCTCCAGGCTGTATCAAAGCAAGCCTGCTGATCTTTATATTCACAAGGAAGTCATAAAGCATTTTGATGTTTTGTGGCTTGATAGAGTACAGAGTAATTTACCCTGTCGCTACAGTTTAAAGTATTCATGTATTCACACTGATTTAACTGACTGACAGTGTGTGTGGGGGTGGGATATGGGTGCACAGAGGCTGTGTGCATATGTGTGTGTGTGTGTGGGAGGGGGGGTGCATGTCCATTTAGCAATAGGAAGCATCAAAGCTAAACTATACTCCCATTTCAAAGCATTAAGGAGACGCCAGTGAAGTCTCCTCATCCCCTGTCAATCTGCTGTGTCTGTCCACAGCCCACTGAACTGAAGAATTAATGAGAGACATCAGACTGGCATCCACATCGCCAGGCTTTTATGCATGATATTAAATCAGGTAAGCACCCACTTCTCATAGCTACCCATCTCCCTATATAATATCCAACCAGTTATATCCGTGTGACAGAAGTGGCACAGGAACTGAGGAATCATTCGTTGCAGTCAACCTAGTGTTATAAATGATTAATCCCAATGTGCATACCAAAGATAATTGAATGTATTTGAATGTTGATCTGTTGCAGTGGTATCGTGTTGTAGCCTACACAAAAATTGGCTTGGATTTCCATACATGTATGAAGCATAATGGCATGACCAAAAGCCATAGCTTAATCCCAAGGCATTAAGGCTTCACTACAGGCATCAGGACATGACATGAAAAGATAATACCACTATAATTCTATAAGATTACGCTTGTTCAAAGAAGTTCTACCTTTGCTTCAGTGTTTCATAATGCAGATAACAGTCTTATCTCTCAAAAAAAAAGCCAAAAAAACATTTTTAAAGTTTTAAAAGTCTATATTTTAGATGCTGAGGCATGGCATCATACATTAAATTATGTACTGATACATGCTGGATGGATATAATCACTGCTGTGAAAAGACAAATTGTCTCATCATAAGCAGATTCAGATCATAAGTTGAAACCTCACAGGGATAGTTTGATATTTGGGTAATTTGCTGCCTTGCCAAGAATTGGATGAGAATATATCTCTCTCAAAATATCCCATTAAATATAAAGCTATAGCCTTAAGACTGGACACAGGTAAACAGGTAGCCGAGCTCTGTCTAAAGGTGACAATTTGCCAGCACATCAGCACCTCAACAACTCATGAGATCTCATTGGTTTAATCCGCACAAAAACACAGTCTACAGTCCTAATGCTAATCTAAGATAACCAGCTGCTGTAGCTATATAAGGTGGTGGAGAAAATAGAAAAATGGGAAGAAACAAAGCTAATAACTAACCAAAACAGAAAAGGTGTCAAATCTAGTACAAAACGTCATGTACAAAAAACAGAAGATCAACCCAGGTTACAGCTATTGATTTACTTAAAAAAAAAAATAAAAGTACACAGTGCAAAAGTGCTGCAACTCCACGAGGAAGACACCTGGGGGATTTTGTTCATTCAGTAATTGGTGCTTGTGGAAGCGTTAAGGTCTGTGTTTGTTTTACAGCTGTTTTTTTTCTCTCATATGTAGAGCTATCCTCACAGCAGGATGTTGCTCCAAACATGAATATGTGAAATCCATATATCCTGACTCCTTTTCAACCATTCTTCTCATCTGGATCTGTCTCTGTCTCATTCAAATTCCAACAGCTGAACGCTGTAGTGAGGCACTGGTAGCACAGATGAAAAAGCACGGTATCCTGGCTCTCTTTAATCTAACGATGCCTTTGAAGCAGCTGCGAATGAGTGGGACTAGAACAAAGTCAGGTGTTCCTTACTGAGGAGACGCTGGTTTAGATGTGACGGGAAGTGGGTGACATTTTGTGAGTGCTTGGGTGTTGACTGTGTGTCCTTCAGTGTGATTATACGGAGTATGGAATTATAAAATAAACAAACTTGGGAGATCCTCATCCTGAGATGATCCATTAAAAGAAGAAGAAAACGTGGAAAAAGTAGCTATGAATTAAAAAAAATTTAAGTTCAGAAATAGTTTTTTTACTTTGTCTTTGTATCTGATTATTCGTAATGTTTAAACCATCTCAAACTGTCTTTTTAAAAAGACTGAACTGAGTAACTGAACATGATATAAGCCCTTCTATGCTTTACCCATCAAGCTTTCGTTGTAGCACACTGCAGTTATGATTATAATAGAAACGGTGATTCGTCTCCGTTTTAGGATCATCGTCACTGCAGTGATACACGGCTGTTCCAGTCAATGTTTTGAAGTCATGTGGAGGATGGACCAAAACAGTGTCGGCCCCATGACGTGCCCGGTGGGGTTTCGGGGTTAGACTTGATATAGGCTACAATGGTAGCATCCAGGACTGGCAGCGTTGTGTTGATACTAAATGGGGACTTTTTTTTTAAACGTAACCCTATATAGGCCTACATCTCTGAAGCTAATGCTCTTTACAAATGGCTAATGGCCTTTTATGTAATGATAAAAAAATAAATAAAATAAACTTGCTAGCAGGGAAGGAATGTTTAATGAGTTTTGTTTGTTTTTGGTTTTGGAAAATGACTAAAAAAGATAAGCTAGTTATGGGAATGCTGACAGTGACACATCTCGTCAAGCCTCTTAAGGTCATGTGTTTTGTTTTCTGTTTTATTGTGAAACTTACCCTTCCTCTCGTTTCAGACCGCCTCACTTCCTGCTCCTGTGTTTTTTTCCCTCCAGTTTTGATTGTCTGCCCCGCCCTCATTAGATTCACCTGTGTCTTGTTACCACTCCCCTCTCTTGTGTATTTAGTCTGTGTTTCTCCTCCTCTGTGCCAGTTCATTTTGTACCCCAGTGCCTTACGTCCCAGCCCTGTGAGTTTTCGTACTTTGCCTGTTCACCAACCTCTGCCTTTGCCTAGCCCTTTTTGGATTTGTTTGCCTGATCGGATTTGATTACCGTGTACCGAACCTTCCTTTTGACCAGTAAACGGATTGCGATTCAACCCTGAACTGTTTTCGAGTCGTGCTTCTGAGTCCTACCTTTTGTGAAGTACCAGTCATAACAGACAGCCAATGTGTGTCAGAGGAAATGTATCCCCTCCAGTTTTGCTCATGCATTTTTGGCTTTGAGGTGATTAAAAATGCATAAGCTGGGAATTATCAGTTTGTGATAGAGCAAAAAAAACAACAACCTAGTTTTACTCCTCTATTTCCACATCAGCTGTATCAATCAATGTGGGTAAACTGCTGTAGTTATAACTACACCTCTGGATGGATCAGTGAATGAAATATCACATTTTGACACATAATCTTCTAATTTTGCTTCAGGCAACTTGAAGATGTGGGTGGGATATTCCATATATTTCATTTATACATCCTTTTTTGAGCTTATCAGGATGGATGTAGCCTAAAGGTTGCTTAAGAATGCCTCTGTGGAGATCTGCTCATTGAATCTCTCCACTTTATGGGAAAGCCTCGGTGCTGAAAGAGTAATGGCTCCCCCCTACATCAGCAGCTACCACAGGGGCCCTTGAGCATGGCAATTAACCCCCTATTGCTCCAGTAAAGTTGGCAAGTGGTAAACAGTGTACGGCTGTGGTTACACTGTGGTGCTCGCAGGTATGAATGTGTCTCACTGTAATATTGTGAAGAGGAGAGGGGGAAAAAAAAGCAAACATGCTCAGCAAAATAAAGGGGGGAAAGCAATCAGCGACGCAAACTCCGTCACGCTCCGTGTGTTGCGTGGTCAACGACTGACCTGCAGATGTAGATTTGATCAGTCAGCGTTGTTTGTCCTGCCAACAACAGCTAAGTCTGTCGTATATTATAATATGCAGAACAATCAAGAGTTGTGTCTTATTACAGAATAAATGACTGATTAGGGTGGGGTAATGACTGATCATTTTGCATTCATTAAACCTCTATTCATGGCCTCAATTATGCGCTAATGGCTCATTCAGACTTCTAATTAACAAAATGGATATTTTTCACTGTCTTTTCTTCATGGAGGACAACTCGCTCTACTCCTGTGGCACTTTCAAACAAAAATTTCACCACTATCTTATTTTCTTTGCTGCTACACCTGAATTACTCTTACTCCCTGCATTCATTTACTGCTTTGTTGCTTTCAAGGCGCATAGCACACAAAGCCTACTTTCTCTATGTGATTCTTTGCACAACACAAATGAGCCTCTTGTTTGTTGAGGACAGTGGGAACCTGAGTCAGTAGATTTTCAATGTCCTGCTCAAAGGCCATTGTGGGAGGAAATATGACACTGATTGAAACAAGAAGGGAAACGTGAACATCAACCCTGAAACAAGAAGGGAAACGTGAACATCAACCCTGTCACCCAAGTGTTAGAGAACTGTCTTTTAAACAGAGGCCATTGTGGGCTTTCAACAGACACGCTGCTTCAATTTGCTGCACCGCATGCAACGTAAAGAGCTACTATTTTAGACTGAAACCTCGCGCAGATTTGTAGCAGTAACAGTAAAGGTGGCTCAACTGCCTAATGAGCGATATAAAATATTCAGAGGACCAGTCCAAACACAGATTTAACAGTTGAGATAATTGGAACAGAATACATACAGAGGAGGAGATGGGGTGGCAGGCTTTAAGTGTTCCTCAGCAGGATGGTGGAGGGAAATGAAGATAGGATATGAATGAAAGGAGCCAACAGCTTGATAAGGTTTTCTAAGGACTCGCACGAGTCATGATTCCTTTTTTGGTTGGACTGCATGATCCTCTAAGCCAGGTCAATGAACTTCCCTAAAAATCTGAAACACTAAAAAAGAAACTGAGTTAACTAAAAACAAATGTGGCCTCCTCAAAAAAAAAAAGATTTACTGAAATGACAAAACAGGTAAAACAAGATAGAACATTTTAGATTGGATGACTCGGTGACCATCTGCCTTATTTATGAAATATTCTTTGTGTATCCATTTCCCAGACTAAATTTTGTGAATAGGAAAGTTTTTTTTGTTGTTTTTTGGGGATTGTTTTGCTTTCTTTCTATTGGCAAAATTTCCTGTCAGACAGGTCCTGGAGGGCAGCACACCAGGTCATCCCAACCAGGATGATTCTTCCGATTCCTAAATGCTGAAAATCAAAACGATAAAATATGAACCAACAATCTGAAGCCCTCTGGTACAACTTTTCTTTACATTTTCATAAATTTCTTCCAAATGTTCAAGACCTGAGTAAACCTCACGGTTACATCCTTTTGGCTCCACTTTATATATCACAAGACAGACATGAAATGTGTTGAAACAGTTCCTTTAAAAGTAGCTTTTTTTTTTCTTCTTCTTTCTGTCTCAGCAGTGACAATGCCAGTTGGTTGCAGCTGGTTTCGTAATCCAGCCGATCTGACACCTGGTTTATCCTGAGAGACAAACATATTCTGTTTCAGTCTCTCCTGTGGGGTGAAGGCTTTGATTAGCCAGTGATGTGCTCAACTATTGATCTGGCTGACTGCTCCTTATCTTGCTCAGTTATTACTGGTTTACTGCAAGCGTCCTGGTGGGCTCAGTGGTTTCGAATGTTGTGCTCGGAATACAGTTTCTGCTCTGCTCAAGGGAGCTTTGAGTCCCTTGAGCAGAGCAGAAGACTTGGAAAGACATTTTAAAATGTTCAATTAAACAGCTGCATAGAAGACACTCCTTTGCAACAATTCATGAATAACAATTTCACTTTACTTTAGATGATAATGCCAGCACAAAATATTTCTTTCAGAGTTAAGGAGAAAACATTAATAGCTCAGGACTGTGACAAAGCAGCAACAGTTTTGATTTCATGGAGAAATATCTAAAATTAGCATTGTATTGTACTTTGCTCCAGACTCAAATTCTTCCACAACTTGACCTTCAACCTAACTGCAACTGAGAGATGCGAACAAAGTATCTATGCGCACATTTCGATAACAGTTCAGAAAACATGCGAAGAATCTCCAGCAACATGACAAGAAATGACACATCTGGGGAGTGAAATGTTTTTGCTGGTTCATTTCTGTGTGCACACCAGACGTCACCAACATTAGAGATTTAATACTCCAATTAGTTTATTCACATATGAACATTATCATCTAACGGAATACAATTCTTCATTTTTATGGACGCATACAAGAAAAGTTGGTTTTATTTTTTAACAAAACTCTCAGAACTCATAATTTGAATGAACAATGAATAACTGTATTGTCAGTGTGACTTTCTCTCTATATAATGTAAGAATGTAAAAAACAAGGTAGGTGCTTTCCTCTTCAAGGCCAAGTTTGGTTTTGGTACCAACAACACTGAAACAGACGAGGCTGTGGCCGTTGAGGTCAACAAAAAAACTGAAATAGTTCAAGAACAAGAGAAAAAAATCTAGATCCAGACACTTGCAACATTGTGAGGTGGAATAGCTTTTTCTTTGACAAAGACCATATCAGCCTTAACACTGGATCAAAGCCCATGTGCTTACTTGGAGGAGAAAAAACAACCAGGGTCTTCCAGTGACAGAGCTGCATCCAATTATATATCAATTGGCCACAGTCCTCTCCCAGCTGAGGTCCATGGGAATTGTACATGCGGACCTCAAACCTGACAATATAATGGTTGTGAGCCGCTAGCAGCAGCCACCGAAAGAGATTGACTTTGCCCCGGCATGTCAATGTGTCTGCTGTTCAGCCTGGCGTCTGTATGCAGACCACCTGGTAAAGAGCACCAGAAGTCATGCAGCACATTCCCTTTAATGAGGCCATTGATATGTGGTTTCTGGGCCCGGTGGCAGAGCTGGCTGCTGGGTAACCGCTCTATCCGAGAGAGATGGACTGTGACGCGCTGAGCTTCACTGCAGAAACACGGGGCCAGCCAGCTGATACGCGCTGGACCGTGGAAATCAAACAGACTCTTACATCCTTCCACAAACAGCAGACCAGTCAGCAGTGCTGGAGATTCAAGAAGGCAGTTTTCTGCTCAGGATACAAAACACATTGCAGGTGAATACTGACTTAAATTGCATTCCATAAAACTAAGCTTGTGTAAAATTAACAAGTAGGCTATAGCAGGTATAAATATACCATGTAAGTAAAAGGTAGTTATCACATTTTAAAAGATACAATCGAGGTGCACTATTCTTTTGATGCTTTTAACAAAGTCTATTGACCATATGGCTCATTGGCTATTGAAGTGTTATCACCAAGTTATTTCAGCCTCTATGAATGCCTCCCTGAAATGGCCTGCTTGGAAAACGGAGACCTAACCAAGTGTCATTAGGCCTGATGAAAGCAAATTGATTTCAGTGGCAAGAGGATTTCCAGAAGAACAAGTGCCTCCATGAGATTATCTTAAACACAGTGTTTTCTCTTTTTTTGTTGTTGGGCAAAGGTGCACAGATGGCGCTCCCTTCTTCTACAGTCCCTGTGAAGCTGTGAAAAATGAGGACAGGAAATGAGACTAAAATCTGGTCCCACTCGGAATAATTGATCCGGCTTTGCGAGAAGCTGTTGGAGATGTTAAGTCACTGGGGTCTGTGGGCCAATTATGCTGAGAAAAACTAGGTGAAAGGTTGTGTAAAGCTGCACAAGTCTGGTGCAATAAATGTTGTTCAATATGTGTGTCCATTCATTTTTCAGCAAACAAAATTACATGTTTAAAGAAAAACATGTCTTCATAGTTGTAGGTACTAACTTAAATATTGCTTATTCATACATGTACAGTGCTGTACACATTTAGCAGAGTCGAGAGGAAAATGAATTCCAAATCTTAAACTGTGGCCCTGACAACATCTTACACCATCAATATGGCAAAGCAGTGCTTTGAACTAAACGCCAACGTCAGCATGGAAACAAGCTCATGATGCCAATGTGAATGCATCTGAATACAGCTGAGACTGCTGGGAATGTATTATTGTAGTCATGTATTTGGTCAATTTTAACCTTGTGTGAGTAAGAGCATCATCCATAATATTATAATTCATTCTGAGGGGGACTTGAATGTCTCTTTTCCTCCTCTCCTCGACCTTTAGCTCTTAAGACATTTAGAGCTGTGACGCTGTGAAAAAGGGGGGACTCTTAGTGATAAACCTTCACTATGAGTGCTCATTGTTTAGTTGTCTGGTCTACGCCAGAAGAAAATTTCATTCTTGGCTCTTGTGATGACATTTCTGGCCACAGCAGGCAGCTGTTTTTAGCTAAAAAAAACTCTCTAAATTTTAGTATTCAGCAGCTGCATAGCCAGATATCTTTCTCCAATAACTGGTAAAGACCAAAAACATAGTCGAGAGGCTGAATATTGGACGTAGATTGGTCAGATGGCCTCCAAATGCTAATGTTGTGCCATAATTACTGGATAATAAGGAAGTGTTTGCAAACAAGTCTGTCATTACAACTCAAAAGGTCATGATTTATCAATGCAGTGATTACAAATTATTTTGGCAAAGTGGCCAAAAAATCAGATAATGTAGATGTAAGCAAAAACTCCCTGACATAAAACTTAAGAAGTTTTTGAAAGAGACAGTTGGGCGGACCTCACAGTGCAAAGTTCCTACATTTCTTTCATCCTTTCCATTATTCATCCATTTTTGCTTTAGGCAATCTGAAACCTATGAAAGACTGAAGTGTATGTACTGTAGATCCTCTAAATAAGACGTGTTATACACTGTCAAGGCGGCTGCATGGTCTTGACTCATGTCTCTGTCTTCGGAGTGTACATGACTTAGTCATAAAGGTTGAAAACAGGATCTAACTTTTCAAAAGTATACCTAGACCTTTGCAGCAGCAAAGTAAAGACAGTGTTTTGAAGGTTAAAATCAATAGAAGATTCATATGTGAGGAAAGTAAGTTGGTACCAAAAAAAGAAAACACAAGAAACATCGAGGAATATCAATAAAAACAGCTTTAGACCAAATCAGCTTATTTGACAGCATGACAGAGAAGTGTATGCTCTGGAATCGATTACGCTAATGAACTGTTTCACACAGCAGAGCTCTGTAAATATCAACTGTCAATAAAGACAAACTCGCTACATTCTATGTGTTGCATTTGTCTCCCCTACTGACTTAACTTACATTTGCTTCATAAGATGATCGATCGAGTCACTGTTATGAAAGAATTTGTCACGTAAGTCATCAGCACTCGGCTGCATCGACAGTTCGCAGTTGCTGCTGGAGCAGGCCCTCTCATGATCGGATGCAATCGTCTCATAAGTAATTGCCATTTGACAAAGTGAAGCACGAAGGGTTCGAGTTGGTCTCCACAGTTGCACGAGGTGCAAAGGCACTGTGTACAAAACCTCGTCTGTGAACGCAAGTACTTACAGGCAATAAGCCTCTTCTAGTTCTTTGGAACATCAGGCCGTCTCATATTAAAATACTTACCTGCAAATAGAGGTATTATGCACACATTACTGTAAATAAACATGACAGATAATGCACTGTTAAATGATGAAGAGGGTAGCATAATTAGCAGTAAGACTGATGTTACAACCCCACATATTGGCTTGCTGTGGCTTGTTGGCTTGGTAACAGCTTGTGGAAGAACAACTGAGTCATTAATGACTGAACTAATTGGCAGAAACAGGTGCATACACTTAAAATAATATCGTAATACTTGATATTGAGCTAAATCAAATAAGTGAATTTCCTACTTCACAGAGAAAATGTGAGAAGAGGTCTGGCTTGTAGAGAAAAGGAGTTCGACTTCAGCTGTGTCCACTTGCTAACTCTATAATGTTATATATTAAGTATATAAACCAACAGACAATATTACAAATAATTAATAATTACTGTTAATTACTAATACTTATTGCAATGATATGGGAACATGGTGACAACAGAGGCCACCGCTTTAAACCAGAGGCCATTAGAGTAAATGTCCAGTTTAACACAGGATATTAACCTGAAATATGAAACTGGAAGTGCACAGAACTGTACTAAAATATCAAAGTTGAACCCGAAAGTAGCATTGCATGAGCAATGTGGTTTAGAAAGTAGCATTGCATGAGCAATGTGGTTTAGATATATATAGAATATATGTATTTGTTAATAAAAATAGATCAAATGACCATGTGTAATCTTTGGTTTTGGATTAACGGCACACAGTTTTACCATTTTGGCTCATTTATTTCAAGCATAAGTTCCAATAAAGTGACTGTAAGCTGCTTGCCAAACACCAAACAGCAGACAGGCAGAGTTAGCAAGTAGCTGGCGGTAAACAAAATGAAACATTTGGTCACTAAGAACCACATATTTTTGGTGGAGACCAAAATCTAGCTAAAAGAAAGAGTTAACATAAATAGGAACCTCTTACCTAAGAACTTTGACATATTCATTTATGGGTCTTTAAATGTCTTTAAAGCAGCAGCAGTAGTAGTTATAGTAGTAGTAGTTGTAGTAGTAGTAGTAGAGTTGAAACATCCCTGTTTCACCAAAGCTAGCAAATAAAATGTTACCTACAAAAGATGGACCCAGATAAAATAAAAAAATCCACTTTTTCTGACATGATAAAACAGTTACACTGACTGTCTTTGCCTAGAGCACAGTACCATTCACACTACAGTACAGTAACCCTGACTTCTACAGTATAGTAAGAAACATCACCAGTGCACATTCAAGGTGTCCGCCTATCTGTCTTCTTCTGCTTATAGCACTTTCATGTTTTTCCTTTTCCCCAGCTGGTTGGCTCTACTAACATCGACGTCTCCCTGCAGGGCTCTTTATAATCATGTAATCCATCCATTCACTAGATAGAACCTCCTTAAATCCCCCTTATATTTACCTCCATGTTCTCCTCGGGGTGTCGAGGCCAACTAATAAGCAATAAGCTACAGTGGAGGTAATACTATGAATCCTCCAATCCTTCATCGCTGATAGAGGGAAAGACCTATGGAAAGCCGTGGGGGAGAGATATACACATGGCTATTAACACTGGACCACCTCAACTGTGTGTACATACAGCCACATGTGCATACATACGCACACAAACGCACTGAGGGCTCCCCATTGACAACTTCTATATCTCCGGTCCTCTCCGGTCTTTCTGTTTCGCTCTCCCTATGTCTGAATCAGGGAGCAGTTTGTCTATATTGTGTGTCAACACACAATCTAAATGCAAATGGTTAATCGCCTCTCCTGTAGCCCACAGCCTCCCAGGAATCAGCGCACACCCCCCAACAGACATCACAAGTACGATCAAATAATTAAAGCTGCATTTTTAAAAGCCCCCATTGCTGTGCCTTTGCTTCCCAATGGCCAAGGGCCTTGCAGACCTTGTCTCCGAAAAGGGATGCTGCTCTGAAAATAGTATTTTTTTTTTTTAGCCTATGACATACTGATGTCTACAGATATCTATATATTTTTATACTTCTTTTTTTTTGTCTCTATGATTACTGCGTTATTAAGAAGTGAGGTGTAGACCAATAAAAAATGTATATCTAAAAAGGTGTAAACATTTTTGTGTATAATAAAATACATGTTTGTGCTTCTTCTTTCTTTCCAAGCTGAAAAAAAACAAGCTGTGAAAAACTTAATTACATTTTAATGCCGGTGTAGGCATTTAACCTTTTGTGACACCAATACATTAGCTACCCTCCTTACTCAATATAAGCACCAGGGAATAGATCCTTAGAGCCAGACCAATTATTGGTGCTAGTTTAAGTCTGCACTCCCTCCCACATTGTGGGAAGAGGAGAGTAAGTCCCACATACTGGAGCCTATGGTAATTAGGAAGGCAGAAGCTGCTTCTGGTGGATTTAATATATCAAGATATATGTGATAATTGAGCTTAAAGTTTTTTTTATTTTCAACCGCAAACAGCCTCTGCTTGATGCTCATTTAAAATATTTTCTTATTCCACTGGAAATGGACTGGAGAATGATGGATTCAACACTTATAAATACTTTATATCCTCAGTATTTTCTTGACAATGACGGATCGAGTTTTCCCCCGCATTGAAATCCATTTAGAGAAGATCTGTGAATATCACAGCCACCTACATCCGCGGCATCTGACGTAGCCTATGAAATTTTCTGCTAACACATAGAGCATCGTGCCGACGATAACCTACATTTCTTCCAGACAATTTTTTTGTGCGAGTTGAGGGGTAGTGGGAAGTGCTCTTTTGGAGGAGGAGGAGGAGGGGGAGGAGGAATAAGGTTTAGTGTGCAATTGTGCAAAAAATGAATAAATAAAGAATAATTTCTGGAGCAATCCCCCGTGAGCACTGAACTCAAACTAAGGGCTACAGTATTCAACTTGTGGCTGGAAGCCTTTTCTTTTTGAATAATTCTCCTCTTTCGGAATTAATTATCGTCTTCATGGTCTTGCTGGAAAGAAAATCCACGCCAGGCTACCATAATGCCATTGTGTCAAAACACACACACACACACACACACACACAATGTACTGATTGCAATGCTGGCAGCATTTGACTTCTGATGATGGGGAACTGTTTTTTCGAAGCTGTATCAGGATGCATCAAACAGGCAGGGAGGCCACCCCCCACCTGTGATCGTGCTTTCGAGCATTTTGGCATGAATCCCTAAAGACTGTAAAAAGTGCTGGCTTAGTTAAGGAGCTACCAGAGGGCAAGAGAGAAGTACCGTAGAGAAAGCGAGAGAGAGAGAGTTTAATGTACTTTGAAGCACAAGGAAAACAAACCAGATTGCTGCAGTAAAATTGCTGAGACGCCTCGCCATTAAGCTCCCCGCCACTTTCTTTAAACAACTCAACGCATCACAAAGACTAATTCACCTCGAGGCGACGACAGTGTCTTCTCATGGAGGCCCCGCCCTGTTTTGTGTATGGTACACATTTCCGTGCAGTGCATCTGTCAAAATACATATTCTCCCCGAAGCATTCCCAGACACCTCCATCCAAGGACAAATCAATTAGCAGTGAAAGACAGGCAGATGGTTTTGAAGGACGTCGGTGCCTGTGCCTCAGGTGAGAGGCATCGGATGGCAGCAAGCAACTGTCAAGTAGGATACTCATCTGAGTGATTCCCCCGATGTCATCCACACACACACACACACACACATCTCCCTGAGAGCTTCTGCCAATATCAGACACTTGCTGCCACAAAGAGGCAGCTTGCAGCTTACTGTAGGATACAAAAATCAACGATGAGAGGGAGGGAAGAGTGAATATTTCATATACATTATCAAACTGAATCCTAGATTAGCATTCCTTCAAAATTACCTCAGGTGATGCTGAAGAGGCTCTGTGGAAACTGTGCTCGTGATTTTTTTGTGCACCTAGAGAGCAAAAATGTGAGATCAGAATGTGAATAATTAAAAAAAAATACCACAAAAATACAAGAAAAGCGTATTGTACATGCAGCCGAGTAAGCAAACTAATCTTTTCGCTGATCGTTAGAAAGGCACAATGCATCAAAGTGGATAATTAGGTGATTTCCCGGCGTCTTTCATTTTACCGTCCGACTGATGAGATAACAAGCTAACTGAATTAGCCTAGCTGCTTATCTGCGGGTAACCAGGACGACCGTTTGGTTTGTTCATAATTGAGGTATGGAGGGAGCAGGTACAAAGGCGCAGCCATTTTTGAGAACCTGTGGCAGGGAATTACAAAGGCGCAGCCATTTTTGAGAACCTGTGGCAGGGAATGATAGAGAACCTGGACGCTGAGAGAAAGGCCTATCAGTTAAAAGACCCATTGTCTCCTATTCAGCCATAATTAACGCAGACAAAGACAAGAGGAACCTGTGCACAGTGGACAGCATGGAGAGACAAAGCAGCAGAGATAAGAAATAATTAATTATAAGACAAAAAGGCAACAACAACAGGAGCAGCAGCTGAGAAAAAAATGATTTTGCATAAATATTCTGCTTTCCAAATACTATACTTTTAAGATATTTCAGATCCTAAATGAACATCTTCTGACTCATATATTTTCTCTGGCTATTTTCAAAATGTTTCCCTCCATAAGCAGTATATTAACTGTGACTGTCAAGCAGGCAGGGTCCAATCATGGAAATGGACTCCACATAACTGCCAAAAGATCCTAATGCTTGCTAATTGAGATTCATGACTTTAAATACCAATCAGATAAAGTGATTAAGCCTTAGCTTGTCCAGATCTTTAAATCATAGCTTCCCCTCCCAACGCATCATCCTCTGATCGTCCATGTCTTATCATTTCATTATTAATCTTTCTTTGTTTTCAAGCAGTGCTGTTCCCCTGAGAGCTCAAACTTGGTTCAATTAGAAGAAGTAATTATTCCTCTGCAGTGCTGTAAATCTAAACAATCTATATATCTGTTCTCTCTCATGTCTCAGTTGCACACTGTCATCTTATACGTGCTAAATCACTATATACAATGAAAAACATGCCAGCATGCATACATACTCAAGTCACAAGAGTGCTGTGTTTGGAAATTGTCAAATAATGCCATGCATGACCAAGAAAGCACCACAGCTGCGGAATGAATAAACACTTTAGAAAATGGATTGACAAAGAAATCATTGAAAAATAAGATTATTGCAGCTATTTATAAAGACTTCATCAATGTAAACCTTCCATAATTCCCTCTTAATCCAATCCATCCTAATTCATGCATCCTCTGCCAGTAGTCCTTTGTCAACATGGCAGATAGTGTATGCAACACTATGAGACACCATGATGGAAAACTGATATACTGAGCAGTGCTATGTGCTTTGTATCAAAATACTTAATTGTGTTATACATAGAAATATACAGTATATTGAGCATTAGGTCTGAGCACCAAATTTACTTAGTACTTAATACACACTTTTATGACACTAACTGAATTGCCCCAATGCTAATGATAATGTCTTCGAATTTCAATACCTAAATATCCTAAGGATACATAAGTAGTAAATCTCATCAGAGTCGGTGAGCCAATAAGAATGCAGCATGCTTATACAAAGATCTAATGAGGGTGATTGGCTGTGCTAATGAGCAAATGTTAGCGGACTGATTTAAGACCAAAATCTTTCAAAGCTGACATTTTTATCAAAGTACTGGATACGTTTCAAATTTAAGAGGCCATAAACGTCTATAACAACATTTCTGAATGTTTCAACAACTGAATTGTAATCAAAGTAGTTGATTATCAAACTGATTGACCAAAACGTTTCCATCCCTAGAGCCATGCAGCTATGGCATGGCTAAAAAACTCTTACTCCTCATGATCAAATCAAATAAAAGCCAGTGTTTCTTATTGATTACCCTCTTGTTGTTGTAATATATTCTTGGCATTTCATCTCTCTTGGATCATACAGTTGAACCATTGGAAAAAACAGCATTTAGCAAAGGTCCTGTTGAGCCTTTGGAGATAGTCTGAAGATGTCCCTCCTATGTTGTACATTCAGCGTACTTCATAGATGTTATCTAATAAACTGGCTCAAGTTTGTTTCTTTATTTGCCGGTGTAATTGCCATTAGATATTGAAAATATGTCAACAGTAAAAAATCAGTCTGTATCATTACCAAGAAGCGGGAATGACCTTGCCCTGCAGTGACAGCTTAATCACTGTTGACCATTATTGAGAGCCTGAATCACCAATGATCAAAATTTAAAGCTTTAATCAGCATCGGCCAATATAACGCCGACAGTAAGCCTGTAGCCGGCGTGACAACTGAAATAGTGTTCACTTCGACAAAGAGTGTGTCTTTTTATGATGGCACTGAATCAAAAAGGAATTAACCACTTTGCAAACACAACATTACTGTGATGAGCTCGGGATAAATTATGATTAGGAATTGTCCTCATACTGCATACATGGATCATTTTAGTTGCCATCTGTTTTTATTGCCCCCCAGTGAACGAAGAAATGGAGGCAGGTTTTTTTAGTGAACACTGACAGTAAGTAAGTCTTCCACCAGCTGTCGAGTGTGAGTTCATGTACTGTACTGTATGTGCCTCAGTCAAATGATATCATCTCTAAGTCAAAATCTCTATGCCTTTTATATTTCCAATTCACGATATCCATAAATACATTTCAGGCCAGCTGCGCTATTCAAGACGTGAGGCTGTCTTTTTGGCTCCAAAATGTTAATTAAACTATAAATTGAATCTGGCCATGAAAAAAGCAACAGCCCATATCTGTGATCTGTATAGGAGAAATGGAATACACCGAAGAAGGGAGGGGCCCATTCATCTTGACTTTAAAGAACATTAGGCCGATGGCTGAGCACAGTCCATCCCTCTCACACACACTTACAGGGAATGTTCCATTGGACGTAAAATTAATTTCACATTTCGAGTCATTAACCTCTTAATGAATGAGTCCTTAGAAAGTAGAATCATTCCATCGGACGCTAGAGTATTCAGGGCGTCGATTTCACTTCTATTTCACCATCAGAGCAGTAGCACGTAAAGATTCGGAAGTCATCACGCTGTGCTTGACCTTGACTGCAGCATGACTCCTGTGTTATGCTTGAAATGCCCGAGACCTCTCTCTCCACCATTCCTCTTCGATTGAGATGTTCCATGTACAAAACCCGCATGTGTCAGTATGTTTTTAACTTTGCTTTGTTAGCCCTGTCTTTCTCCCAGTGTGATTCCACATCCGTGCTCTTGGAAAGCATGTTTCTTTCCCCAAAGTGGGAGTGATCTGAGCGACGCACTGGGATCCGGTGCTTATATAAACTGTCAGCACTGAGGACTCTGTGTATTCCCAGATCAAAGTGAGGCCTGTCTGAGCAGCTGAAGTGCCCTTAATATGTTCGCCTCAGCAGGAGGATCAATAGGCTGGTTCTGCCTGTCTCACTACTGCTGGTTCGTGACTTGTAAAAGGAGACGTTTTTTCTCAAGAGGGACACATGAAAGACTGTGACTGCTTTGGTTAGTGAGTTGGTAAAACAATAACAATTTCCTTTTATTCAGAGTATAGATAAGGAAATGGGTATTCACCTGAATCAGATGTCATTTTAAAGCATCATTGTGTAACTTTTCCATCATAGAATAACAGGTTTTAGTATTTGCCACACTGCCGTATAATCAGGTGAATGATGCCTCTGTCTTTCCAACTCTGTGGCCTGTACACCTGTTTCTGCACTATGTAAGCCTGGGGCACAATCACCTATGAGAAATACTTAATGTTTTACAGCACTAAGTCACACACCACCAACTATTTCACAGATTTTGATGAAGTTAGATCATGTTTTATGAAGTAAATGCTTTTTTTTCTGGCTGCTATCCATCAACTATTGGGTATTGACAGAATTTAGATTAGTTAATGTTCAGCTCAGTTTATTAGCCAGATTGTTTAGACTGTGAGCTCAGAGCACTGGTGGATGTTAGTGTTTGTACCACAGGCACTTTGGACCACCAGGAAGAGGACGTTTTCACGTCCAGTGCACGAACAAATGCTGACCGGTGCCGTGCCAGGACCCGAGCTGGGTAAGTGGGCATAATGGACAGAGGTAAAAAGAACAAAGGTGATGTTCACAGAGGAAAGCTAAAGAAAAAAAGCTAAAACAAAAAAAAGAAAAGAACAGAGTGAACGAGCAACAAGCCGCCAAAAGAGTAAATCTGGGACTGACTTTTAGTCAATGGTGAGAGCTTCTTGAAAACCCGGGCTTCTCTGACAACGGGGGGTGCAAAATTGCAAAAATACCAATCTCTTCACAGTGTTGCTTTAAGTCAACACTGAAGCGTAGTCATACCAACATGCTGGTTTTGCTCACGTTTAAGTAGAGCAAAGTAAAATCATAGCATGTCGGGAGATTTGAAAGGACTATTATGAACAGCCTCAATAGCAACATCTCTTGTCCATAGTCTTTGTTGTAATAACTCCTCCTTGGTTGCACAGCTTGACAATGCTTGATAACATCTTGACATGCCATGTTAGTTCTCCCATTTGATTGATACTTTTTTAATTGAGAACTTGCTGATGTAAATGTAATGATGCAGGACCAGACCAGTTCGGACCCATGGGCGTATATCTAAGCTTACTATGTATTTAAATATTCATTTAGTATTTTCAAACTATGTTTAGAATTATTTTCATGATGTCAATCGAGAATCGAACATCTTGTTTGGTGTCAGTAAGTTCTGTCTTAATTTACAGCACAGAGCAGGTAGAGTTTCAATGGTTTCTCAAAGATTCATTAAAAGGAGACGTGACTGACTGCTGTCATAGGTTTTGTCTTTCACTGCCTTGCACAATGTTTTGTTACTGACCTTTTATTTCACTTCTCTCCTCCCTCCCCAGACAGTATGAATCCGTCTTTTAGGTAGATAATCATGAGTTTTCTTTGTGCTGCTTCGTTAGAAGACCTTGTTAGTCATGGGCGATGCTATCACTGATTGATCACAACCATCCGCCTCTTATCCTGTCTTACATCCTGCACCCGGAACATCAAGAGCGCTGAGCCTGATAAACATCACTGATAAACTTTGCATGCATCTGATTATGGCAACTTGGAACCCTGCCAAGATGTCTAACCATTAGTCGCCAGGCATTTTACCCATTGAAGTAATTCAGTAGCCACAAAGCAGTCAGTGATAGAGCGCGTGCGGCTGCAAATCGTCTTCATGCGTCACTGCTTTTACCTGGGGAAATAATAGAGCTGTAAACAGATTGAGAGACAATGGAGCATTTAGAGTCCCTCACTTAGTAAGTCACATTACAAAATTAAAGTATTTGTGTTTATGTGTGTGTTTGTATGCATGTACAAGCCCTAATGGCCCTTTAACCTGTCAATCACATAGCATAACGGCAAAGTAAAGGGCTTTAATTAACGGAGTGGATCCTTATCGTCATGGGAACAGATGTGATAGGGTGTTAGTGACGTTTTGCCACCTTGAGAGGTTTGAGAATTACATGGTGTGAAACATTGCATGCACAGGCACACAAACACACGTTATGCTTCCATTCATTTGTAGCAGACATTTTGCCTTGTCTTAACAGAGATTGAGAGCCTCACATGTGTGTGTCCAAGCAGATCAATAGGTGCTCACTATAAAATGGACACAGGCGTAAATTAACACACCAGGGAGCTGCCAGAACAAGACACCTGCTCAAAATTCACCAGAGTGTTATTTCAACAAATACACTTCAGCTGCCTGAGTGTACAACAAGTAGTTGTGGGTGCAAATTGCTTCACTATTTTGATATTTAGGACATAAAATGAATGTTTTTACATGTGATCTGTAAACAGTGAATCATCCTTTTTACATTTACTAGTTACTGTAACCTATAAACAAGCAAAAAAACAAAGTCAACATGTCTTTTTTTTCTCACTTTGCACATATCTATTATACATGAAAACATAGTTATTACAGATTGTAAAAACATTTAATACACAGTATATTTTCAAGTGCGCTTTAGTGGTATTTCTTGTGCTTCGTGCTTTTGGCTAAATGCAATTATAGTGAGCTAGTGTGCTGTCATCCACATTTTACTTCCACTTGTTATGAACTGCTTTAGATAAAATGTTTAAAATCTCATTTGCTTTCTCACAAAGGCTCAAACGACATGCATTTAAAGCGTGTTCAAAACAAAGCCAACATCGTTAAAGTGACACCTTTTTTACAGCAGATTTGCAATGCGCTGACATCACCGATATAAAACCAGTAGCATCACACTTCGCAAGCTCTCACTTCTTGCAATTAATGCAAATGAAAACAGCACAGACTTCACACTATACTTCAAGTACACTCATTCAACAACTCCACACAGTTTGTAGAAAGTTAGCAAAAGAAAAAGCGGACTAATGCGGATTTCCGTCCACTACAGTTCTGTGATTAGGGTTTGTCAAGATAAACAGTAGGTGGTGCTAATTGTATGCTCCATGCCATGAAAGAGAGTGCAATCAGTGACGGTATAAAGAATGGACACCCATAGGTTTCTGAAGAGCCATGTTGGATGTACTGCTTCTTCCATCTCCCGGCTAATCTAAAAATCAACAAAGACCTGGATCAGTGGCAGGTAGAATGATACCTGGGTGCCTAAACAAGTAATTGCACGAACCTGTAAATCAAAGCGGCAACCCTGTTAATTATGCATAATTCTAACCCCTAATGTAATTTGAATGGAGGAACTGAAAAAGAAATTTCACTCAGTACAGTTGTCATAAAAGAGGAAATTCGCTATAGAGACCAAAACAGTTTTGTACCAGGCTGTAAAAATGTTTATTTCTGGCTTCACTTCACACTTCACTTCATAGATTTCTGCTTGGTCAAACCTCAACCAGTGAAAAACAATGTAGAAAACACTATTGCTCAGGCTCAGAGCTGTAAATGGTGTTTAACAATGTGATGAACGTGCTGCTTGCAGTATATAAGTACTCCACCCTCCAGGCAAAATCACACTGCTCCACTCCTCTTTAACGCAGCGTTGGCATTCACCACATACAATCCGCATATTCACCGTGAAAATTAGGTTGATATTGTACTGGAAAACATGAACATTCTAAATCTCCCTCCATCACTGCCACAGAAAATGAATAATTAAGTGCAAGCTCTTCTCGACACACACAATAGACCCTTTAGCGCCGAAACAAGTGTGCACATAAACACACCTGCTTAGATGCATATACAGTACAGACAGTCACTGTTTCACACACACTTACACACACACACACACACACAAATATATGCACACAGACAATAGCCTGCAACTCCCCTCCAGCCTGGCAGGTAATTGCTGTCTGTGGGGGGACAGGTGCTTCTACAATAGAGCGCCAGTGTCCAGGCAGGCTCTATTCAGCAACACTGTAATTACCTAATTGAAAAGCTTGCAGGGGAAAGTGAGTGTGTGTGTGTGTGTGTGTATGTGAGTGACAGAGAATATGAAGAGTGAGGTAAAAAGAGAAGAGAAAGGAAAAGATAAGCTCTGGGCTTTTGGAATACAATAAAGCTATACCCTTCACACCACATGACTCACATATTCATACACGCACACATGCTTCCATAGCATCATTTTGACGTCAACACATGTGTATGACCAGAGACGCGAGCACACGCTGAAGTATTTTCTCAATCAGATCACTCCCAGGGGTAAATATTGTTGAGCTGTGATTGAGGGAAGGAGCGAAGGAGGGAGCGGTAATGGGAAATCTATTGTTGTACGATGAGGATGCGGCAGGGAAAAGTGGAGGAGGGTCAGGGCACGTCGGGATATAAAAGCAGCATGGTCACTCTCATTTCTGATGTCAGCCTCTCTATCTCAGCGGCCCCTCTGCCTCAGCTTTAAGTTTTATAAGGGATCTATAGACAGGGGAGAGCAGATGGGGTCTGTGAGCGTGTGTGTTTGCATTTGTGCATTGTGCACATGTGCATATAAATGCGCAGCTTTGTGCTAACACACTCAAAAGAAAATGTACTAGGAATATTTTGGATAAAAAAGAAAAAAGCCATTCTGTGTTTGCTGCAGCTTGTTGTGTTGGATCACATCAGTCCAGAGAGGCAATCTTAAACCTTAAAGCAATAGTTTGACATTTTTGGAAATACGATTTGCCGATTCGCTTAGACAAAAAGATTGATACCACTCTCACGTCTGTACCAAATGTAAACCTATTGTGCCATTTGTTTGTAGATAGTCATTTTGAAGTCTGGAGTTTTGGCATTATAGACGTTGTTTTGCTTGTTCTGAGCCAGAAATTATCATTTTTGGATGAGGGCGTTTAGCATGTGGGTAGGGTTGGGTAGGGCAAGTTGGTTTGACTCAAGTTTTGCACACAGTACACTAAAACATGTTTTAGAAAACATTTGAGGTGAGACAAGGTTGGCATTGAACAGAATATTGGTTCTGATTCAAATAGCACTGCCTTGTTTTACAGTTTGAGTTTTGTGAGCCTGGTGTGTTGTGCCCAATGACAGTATTGACAGAGCCTGAGTGACATCACCCGTAGGTTTCCGAAGTGCTGAAGCCGATAAAATGCGACGCCTCCCGGCTAATATAAATATCGGCAAAGATGTGGATCACCTGCCTGACCTGAGGTGGGCCGAATGACGCTTGGGTGCTCAAATAAGGGCATTTGGGCAGCTTGCACTTAATTATTCACGGCTTATGGAGATTGACTGACTTCTGCAGCCCGTCTCAACTGACCGTTCGAGTAATTACAGTTTTTATCACTTTCACATTAAGAATGACTTTTCAAACACAAAGTAGCCACGCCTTAAAGCATCCCATGATTTATTGTCTATTGTCTATTTTTTTAAACTGGACTATAATTTACAAAATGAACATCACACTGTGCGGAAGTATTCTCGAAACTAGCAATTGAGGGATTAGGAAAAGGTTTACTGAGGTAATAAATTAATAGGGGAAGTAGGGTCATTTCTCCTTGGACCTTTTTTTCTTCACCACTGGAGCTGCCCCATGCTGACTGTTAGTTTAGAAAGAATGCACTTTTACATTTGCTTCATGGATCTGCAAGCTCTGTCCACTAATTATACTGTAAATGGTCTATACAGGGAATGCATAGCTGGTTATCTGCGAGAGGAGTAACATGAGGGTAGAATCGACCTTCCAGCTTTAAAACGACTGATCAGCGCAATGTCAAACATTTATTTTAAAACACGAGTGAGTGACTACAATGGAATCGTGCAGCTGTGTGCTTTGACACTGTTGCTAGGTTCTATATTTAGCACATCCAGGTACTCAAACCACTTCAAAACCCCTCCGAACGTCCCATTTTGTTGCAAGCAGCAATTCGACAGTCTCACATGCTTGTCTTGTTATTGTCCTTGGATGCGTTTGTCTCACTGTAGCAGCCTTGTTTTGGCTCTTATGTGTGCCTGTGGTCTAGTACAAAGCGAAGAAGCTCATATCCCCAAGGCTAGCATTTGTAAGTAGGCACAGACTCACACTCTTGAAATGTTTGGAGGTGAGAACTCGTGCAACACAATCTGTCTTTGAAAGCATTCTGTTGCCATTTCTTGAGCAGCATAAAAGAAATATGAGCATGTTTGATGAGCGTACTGGGTATTTTTGCATTCGCACTGTGGTTTGTCTTTGGAAGTTTGCATGCCCTCTGATGGGTACAGGAAAAAAGAAATCAGGCATGAGAAACTGGGTCAGACACTGAGGTGGATTTCAAAGATGGATTCTTGTAGAAATAATGGGAAAAGATAAGAATTTAGGAATACAAGAAAAGAAGAAGGACGCGGGAAGGCAGGTTAAAATTAAAGGAGGTAAGAAAGGGAAGAGGAACATGCATACCAAGTGACGAAGGGCAAAAACAAGGACAAGGACTACATTTGGCAGGAGGCCTGATAATGGTGGGAGATTCCAGAGTGCTGGCTCATCTGAATGCAGCGATATTTCGCAGAGAGCTGGACAGACATCCTTTGGCTTGGCTTTGTTTGCCGTGTCGAGTCTGACAAACACACACAGAAAATAAGCTGTGAAGTAAATAAACCAATCTGTTGAAATACCCATCACTCTACCCTTTCTCTCTTCTCTTATTATGGCGTACCCTGTGAATCACTAAAGTAGATTCGGTGTCAGCATGAGCAAAGATGTCATATTCCATCTCACTGGGCATCAAACGTACCCCGGAGTTGCACACATGTAAATAAGAAACGCAGAACATGACGCTCCATGAGTGGGAAATGTTCAGGCCTGTGACGCCTCTCTCTCTCTCATCTTCTACAGCAGTGATATGTAGACCCTATTACAACATGTAAATGACCCCCTGCTGTGCAATCTAGGAGTACGATATGACATACATGCTCAAATGTGCGGAGCAGAAGTCGTATATAGTTTAAGAGAATGTGTGTGTATGTCATCCTAATACCTCTGCTTGATGTGGTATGTGTGCATCCATATACCGTGTTTTAGATTCGAGCTGTCAGAATTGGACAGATGATGTCTCGTCTTCCTATGTGGCAAGTCACATGAACGAGAGGAAATTCTACTTCAGATCAAAGCATACGCTCACTATAAGTGACACATATGTCTCCAATCAAAGCCAAAGCTCACAGAGCCCATTTTGAAATAGGTACCACTTTCTAATAAGGCATATTTCTAAAGGCGTTCTCGGCTTTAACTTTATTAATGACTGATGAATAATTCATTAATGCATTATAGACACCAATGCACCATTAGCAAGAACCAGATGTGGGCTGTTAGTTTTGCTCCAGATAGTCAATTTTTTAAAGCTGCACTAATCGATATTTTTATTTATACAAGAGTTAGTTCCAACCAAGTAATTTGATTGAACAAAAGACATGCTGATACTTACTTACTCTGTACTTCCACTCAGTTCTATGGGATAGTTTTAGCGTCTTTCAGCTCATTGTTTTGGTCCCACGGCCCAAAACTTTACTGTTATGATTCATAGCCAAGCAAGCAGATCTTTTTAGTAAAAACAAAGCTCAGATAAACCCTCTACTCGCACACACAGCAGATGCATCTAGCGACTAGCTGGTGAACATAGTGGAACGCTGAGCTCGATATTTCCCCTCACGGGTGGGTGAGACCAAAACAAGGTTAAAAGGAGAGTTACTGTTGGACTCGCAATCATCAAAAAAAATGACTTCAGATTTCTGCTTATGTTGCTACTCCTCTCCTCAATGTCTAAATAGGCAAATGCAAACACGTTTGCCATATAAGGTGATAATATATGAATGTTATGTTTACAGCTTGTTGTAGGCTACTGCACCAAACGTATGCTGATACATCTACAGGTCCACACATCAGCTTCTGTTTACAGGTCACTTGAGACATTGATGTCACTTGAGGCAACGTGCCCCACTCTTCATCTCTGCTTGAGGTTAACAGTTCAAGACTATGTTAGTCACTATATTAAGAAGGAAGCATGTGTGGAATAAAATATAAAATAAAATTTCCAATGAGGCAAAATCAAAAATATAGTCACAATAGTGAAAAAGCCATGCTAACCACAGGCAGTGTGTGAATGTATGATGTGACTGAGCCTTTACCTGCTCATTTATTACAAGTCACAAGTTATAAGTGTAGTGCTGATGGATTAGCAGCAAAGGTTCCCCCTTGACCACTGCTAATATACACTAAATATGATGAGGTAGACTGCTCATGCTGCACTTATCCACCTCTTTGGGCTCTTGTGCTTTCAGTTTCTATAAAATCCATCTATTCATCATGTGAAAGAGAAAATTGTTTTTTTCTATTTTGCATGTAGCACTCTCAGTGGGTCCATTTTAAATGAGTCTTTTATGAGAGATTGTTTCCTCTGTTTGATCAATGAATACAGTTCATATTTAATCACCAATTTTATTCATGGACATTTTGTACATCCACCCAATCTTTCACATACCTGGAACATGTCTCAAAACCTCAGTTTCTATTTTCTTTTGATGAAAAGATCGAGCTCTGAAGCAACAAAGTGCCCTAATTGCTATATTGGTTATGACAGCCTTCTTCTTTTCTTTCATCACTAACACACTCCATCAGCCTTTTCTCTGTCCTCCCACTATGCACTCAGCTCTCCTCTTCAACATTTTGTCCTGTGACAATAGAGAAAAACGACCAACCTTACCTGGATTCTTTTTTTGTCTTCATCACAAACAGATGCACACAAACACATTGCACTCACCTACACTCATTTATTCTGTCCCGTTTCTATTTTCTCTCATCTTCCCCTCTACCCACCTTTGACCATACTCTAAACGCTGGAGGTCACATATTTATTTTGAATAGTTTCTCTTCCAGCTGCGATGGCACAAAAGAAATAAAATCGGAGTTATTTATTACGATATAAAACACGTACTTTCTGGAAAATGAAACCTTGGATGGATGATATTGAATTTTTCAACATGGTGCTCAATTCAAGCCATTGTCTTCTTCTCCCTGAGGACCTGGCCTGTTACATGTAGCATTTAAGCACACAGGTCAATAAAGGTAACTGATGAGCTCTCATATGGATATATAGTGATGAATGAAGGATATTTCTGGTGCAATGAATCTAACTACCTCTGGAGCCATAAATAGATGGTTGTATCCTCCACCTAATGGGAATAAGCATAAACACATTCCCCCATAGTTAAGGCCATACAGTGTCACATACAGACACCTTATACAGCTGTGTTATTGGTCCATCACTTACACTTTATGAGCACTTCAGAGCTGAACAGAAATGGTGTACCACCGCCATTGGCTTAGTGATAGATTATTGGCAAGTCCATTGATCTCCCCGGGAAGGTGATGGAAACATAACATCTATCTTCTTCAACTTAGATCTTTACAGGACAAACTAACAAAGATCTCTTGACTGGTAACAAGAGAAAGAATGAGGATCCACGCCCATGTCATGTGATCAAACTCTTGAATTTATGTTTAGTAGCGATTTTAATTCAAAACCCATAAATTGCCTATTTTCTTTTCAAGTTCTAATTATTCCCTTTTTTAAATGATCTCCTTATCTTATCCATATCTTTCATCCCCGATCACTCATATACATGTCAAAAAAATGCTGCCCTCTGGTGGTTAAAGAAGACACACTGCAGTACAAATTCCACAAAACAAATGATTTTTTTAATGTAAAGAGAAAAAAATAATCACATTTTATTTTGTAACACAATGAAATATAAACAAGTAAACCTGTCAAAAGGATAAAAAAAAGAATACCCTTACATTATAATCATCCCAACATAAGCACTGATAAGTGTTCAAAATACATTCAATGGTGCAAAACCCATAATTATATTTGTGAAAATGACTTTGGCATCAGGTGAGAAACTTGTAGCTTATTCACATGTTCAATAGTAATGTATGCTGTCTGTACTGTGTATCATAAACTAGCTAGGATACGGGATCTTTAGCACATCGGCATGTCCAGTTTGACACAATATATCTTTAAAAAGGAAAAAAAGAAAAAAACATAACATGTAATTATTCAGCAATGATTATGAAACGTGTAATTAATGGGGGTGGTACCTGCATCTGTGAACCCCATTTAGCTTGTTTTCTATCAGCTGAAAGTAACCTGTGTAACAGATAAAACAACATAGAAAAGGAGGAACAGTACTCTGATAGAGGTTTCATATACACAACCCCTGCCACTGTACAAAATCACAGAAAACATTCACATAATCACCTAAAACTCCAAAAATTCAAAAATTATTATTTTTCTATGCAAAATTCTCTGAAATGACTTCTCTCCCAGCTTACTGACAATGGAGTGGTTTGTGAGGATTGAAAGTGGTCCAGTGCATACGTCTCTTAAAAATAGGCCCTGGTGAAAAGCCCTTGTCCAGTTCTGATAGAATAATTTTTGTCTCTTTTAATAAGAGTTTTCACAAGGTTCAATACATTCTCCAATATGGAAAGTCAAGAGCTACTCTTCCAAACATTTACACATCTTTTGCACCATGACGAATATTCACCTTTAGTCAGTAATCAAAAGGCACTGAAAGGAGAAAATAATTTACATGGAAGAGGCTAGATGCTTGTTGGTTTAAAAACAAAACAAAAAAAACAAAAAAATCCCAAGTTATGAGCAAAATATAAAATGGTAAGGTCTGTAGAAAGACCTGGAAAATAGTTACGTGTAGAAAATATTTTACTCTAAGTTCAGTACTTTGCGATCAGGCCATCTGGCCTTCGAAACATTTCGTCAGTTTCAAGCATTTACATCATGTTCTTAGGCAGAGCAACTTAAAAGAGGTGAGCAGTTATTTGTCTCAGTCTGAGACAATCCCAACTGTCTTACTGAGCTTTAAGCAGCTGTTCACCGGTATAATATAAAAGCTCCGCTCAGCAGTTGTCCACAAAGTAGCCTACGCGTCTTAGCTGAGAAGACTAGAAGTAAACTGTGCAGGACAAGGCAAGTTTGTGTGGCCAACAACAGTTAGCGTTGTTCCTTGTTTTTCTGAACAAGCTCGTAAACGTAAGGCGAAGGCATAGTCTCTCTCCTCTCGGCCTCTATCCCATCGTTGATTCACTTTCGTCATCGTCCATGTGGTGCCTTCCTGCTGATGTTTGTCAGACTGTGCGCCAGTCTCTTGGTGAAGAGCGGGTGGCTTTTACCACAATAAGTGTGCGTCGTCTTCAACAGTTCCTCCTCTAGAGGATCCAGCAAAGAAGTCACTGGGTCCGCACCAAAAGAGTACTGGAACGACAAAATTCATTGGTTAGATCTGATGTGATGAAAAGTGTAGAATACACACTTTATGTGCTAAAACACATAATTGTAGCGACTAGAAAAGGCAGACTTGTGTTGTATGAAGGAGACGTTTGTGTCTCATGTTGCCATGTGAAGTGCCTTGTACTCTCTTATTTCTCCCCGTTTCCTCAGAGAGCTAAAAGACGGGGGTGGTGGTTGTCAAAAGGCTGGAGGAGTGGGCTTGGAAACTTAAAATGAGCAGCTGAAATCCCAAACTACTGTAAAAAACTCCCCGAGGACGGCCCTCAACCTCCTACTGTTCGAGTTGAAATTGATCAGATTCCCTCAGTAAGTAAGCAAAGTGGTGCTTTGGGCAGCATTAGCTCTTGGAAGATATCTTTCCCCGGATAAATTAAAAACTAAATCCGCGAGGCATGCTGAACTCAGATGGGACTCCAAACCTAATCTGATCGGTCAGTTGGGCAAAACATAAAAGAGTCCATGTTGTTGAAGTCAGTTTTATGCTATAGGCTTACCGTCCAGTGATAAGCGGGGATTACTGAGGAAATTTCATGTCTTCCCAATAATGAAGGAGCCTTTACAATGCTCCGAGGAAATCAAAGGGGAATTACCATTTTTTATGCCAGCTCATTTGCTTGCGGTTGGGTCCCTGATATTGGGTCACAAAGAGAATGGCATTTTTATGAGCTGCACGCACACACACATGCACACACCCGCCGGTCATAAAGTTGCATTTACAGTTGGTGTATTGATTTTGTGTGGCTGATGGGGCGCTGTTGGTGTGCAAGACACCGACTCTAAACGTACCATCGGCTGTAAAAATTTAACTGCTGCTTCCTGGGCTCAGCATCTCGGAGCCGAGGGAGGGAGGAGATGCTTTATGACGGACAAACCGCTGTGGTCTGTTTGAGACACAAGACAGGCAGACAGACAGGGAGGAGCGCTGCCGCTTGGATTTACATTTCTTTGTGTGAGGATACAGGGCCCAGACACATGATGATGATTTACATACATTTTGTCTCCAGTTCATTAAAAGTATTAACTGCTGTGGAAGAAAAAGCTCATTTCAAAAAGGGAGAATTATTGACCTGTGACATTACCGATACACGGGTACAGGGCTGAAACAGTTGATTCATCTATAAGCTGATCAACAGAACATTTTGATAATCGATCAATTAAAGTAATTTATCAAGGTGTGGTATCAAGGTACCACGTGACCCAGCCTCATTTTGATGAAAATGAGTTGATGAAATTTTGCAGGGCATGAATGTTTTAAATTGAGTGTCACACACTAATCATCTACTAAACTCAAAGCACCTGCACAGGTTTCCCCAGGTGTCATTAAATTGCTTCTGTTTGGTTTAATTGTTTCAGTTCGGTTCAATATAGGGATGACTGCAGACTTGACAACTGGCCAGAAGACCATCATTGATAGGGTGGGTAAGCCACAAAAGTTCCTAGCTAAGGAAGCTGGCTGTTCACAGAGTGCCGTGTCCATGCATATCAATGGAAAGTCTAGTGGAAGGGCAAAACGTGGCAGGAGAAGATGCACCAGCATAAGAGATGACCGTGGGCTTTACCGGATTATCAAACAGAGAAGATTCAAGAATCTGGCAGAGATCCAGAAAGAGTGGAATGAAGAGGGAGCCACAACTTCAAAAACCACCACATTCAGACGCATCCGGGAGATGGGCTACAACTGTCGGGTTCCTTGGGTCAAGCCACTTCTGAACCTGAGCCAACGTAGGAAGCGACTCAACTGGGCCAAGAAGAAGGACTGGACTGTTAGCCAGTGGTCCAAGGTCCTGTTTTCCGATTAAAGTAAAGTGTGCCTTTCATTCGGGAATCAAGGTCCAAGGGTTTGGAGGAAGACGCAATAGGTGCAGGTGTTGGTAAACCCTGCTTTCTTAAATCCAAGGTCACCGCAACAGTCTACCAGACTGTTTTAGAGGATTTCATGATTCCTTCTGCTAAGAGTCTGTATGGAGATGCAGACTTCATCTTCAAGCAGGATTTGGCCCCTGCCCATACCACCAGAAGCGCCAAAACCTGGTTTAATGCCCATGCCATCACAGTGCTTGACTGGCCAGCCAACTCGCCAGACCTAAACCCCATTGATAATCTATAGGGTATTATCAAGAGGAAAATAAGGGCCACCAGACCCAGAAACAAAGGAGAGCCGACAGCAAGCATCAAGGAAATCTGGACTTCCATAACTCCCATGCAATGCCACAGGCTGATTGCCTCAATGCAACGGCGCATCGAGGCAGTGATTAAGGCAAAGGGATTCCCATCCAAGTATTGAACATTGACATATCGTTTAGAAAGTACCATATTTTGACTGATTTGATGTGATCCTAATTTCTTTTCTGCAAAAACTGAAGTAAATGGTGATTTCTTCACAGTATTCTATTTTTTTGAATTCCTGTTTTGAGCTGGAAGCCCAAAATTCTATTTTTTTGAATTCCTGTTTTGAGCTGGAAGCCCAAAATATGTAAAAATGAACAAATATACTTGAAATCATTTGAATTGTGGGCCCTGAATCTATAATCTATGAAAGTTTAATCTTTTTAATTGAATTATGGAAATAAGTAAACTTTTCTATGATATTCTAATTTTTGGGAAATGGTCTGTATGTGTGGCTCTGCAACCAGCAACTATTTGCCAGATTGCCCCTGTTGCCTAAGCTTTCCAGAAGCTCTTCTTTTTAGCCTGCCTCCCTGTTCGCCTCTTCAAATGTGTCTGCCTCTCTGACTGCCTTCTATGGATGTTTGTGTTCACACAAACCTGCATATTAGATGAATAATCCAATTAAATTAGAGGTTTTGTTACAGTCACGGTATATAAACCTGGGTTGGGAATAGAATTCTAATGTATCATATTTCAAAATGGAGTAAAAGTGCATTTGAGGCCTCTTACCAAACCTTTGTACTCTTACTGAGTGAATGTAGTACTGTCCTGTTAGTTATTCACTGCATGACACTACACAGATAGCCTGAGGTTCTGCTGCACATGAACAAGCAAGGAAATGGATGAAATGATCTTTCCAGTGAGATTAAACACACAGAGGATCAATCCAACCCTGTTCTATCCTCCTGGCAAACCAGACTTAATCGCACATCTATGAAAGTATCAATACCTACAATGACTATTGGACAAACTGTGTGTGTGTGTTAGAGCATGCTTTGGGCCCGTAATTGATCCTGTCCTATAAAGCAGCAGTTTTAACTGCAGGCCATGGATAAGGTATGGATCAGCCATCGCGCTGATCTACGTTCAATGCTTTGTTAATAGGAAAGCAATGAGAGTCCCAATGTTGATGGCTTCATTAAGTAAATGCCACTTGTGTCATCAGTGCTGGTAAACAACCCATAAACATCCTCACGGGGGAAATTAGCTTTCACTTCAACCTTCTGAAAATGGTGGACAATCTGGTGTCGCTCACACTTGCGAAGGCTTAGGGTCAACATCAATCCAGAACCTCATTTGGGAGGGTAAAGAAACAGGGCAGTGGAGGAGAGCAGGTGTGTCACCGGGGTTATAAAGGGCCTCCTTTCATCAGACGTTGCACTAAATTACGCCTACAACACTTTGGAAAGGCTCACCGGGCTCTTTTTTCAACTTAAATGTGCCCCGGAGACTTTTAACAAGGTGCAGTTTTCAGTCATTGTTCTGGGAGACACTTTATTTTCCCAAGAAGGCTTTTGAGAGTTTTCCTGACTTTCTGCAATCAATATGTGTCCATGGAAGTAGAACTTGTAATGCAATCCTTTTGTACCATCCGTGTCTGCCTGTATCATGTCTGTGAGATGTTAAAATAAGAGTCTGGGACTTTGAACCTCAAGGGTAGACACTAAAACCGATTTCTTTTTTTTTTGGTTATTAAATTTAAGTGTAAATGAACAGCACACCTCTTGATATGATGTCCTGTCTTCAATCATAAATGAAACAGATCACCAGACACACCCAGAAACACAAGGACATCTTCAAGACCTTTTTTTTTTTTTTTTTTTTACAAGTCTGTGATAAGACGACTAAAATGAACAATAAAAAAGTTATTAAAAGATTAATGGAAGTGCAGTTAATTTTATGCACTGGGGGCAACATTGGGTAACATTAAAGCAGATAAATCTCGGCAGTTGATGCTGTTGGAGTTGAATGTTAATACGGCCTTTTCCTCTTTTATGTAGAGTTCTGTAATTTACTGTTGCTGGTTTTTCTGGTCTGAACAGTGTACACGTCCCACCGTGTCAAATCCATGAACAGAAGAAGAGGTTTACGTTGCATACTGTAACTATGGACTACTGTAACCAACATGCATGCCCACCTTTCGTATGGCCTCATAAATAGCCCTGAAGGCAGGCTGTTTGTGGTCGTGGTAAACTCCTCTGTTTCCATGGAGTATGTAGATGCCATCCTCCTCAGCTGATGCACAATTACTGCCATAGATACAATGATCTGGACGATAGTTCCACTGGCACGGAAACTCCAGCAAGGACTCTGGGAATGGAGGTACAGAAACAGTAGTCAATAAATCAGTACAACAATTAGGGCGAAATTGTACATTCGGACTGTTTAACTGTTAGTTTGTCTTCAATTTATCTTTGGAGGTTAAAGACCATTATGTGTGTCACGTTGAGAGTGCATCATTACCAGGGTTGTAGTGGAAAATGATATTGAGAAGGTCCTGGTCTCCCCAGGTTATGTTGAGTTTGTATTTCTGAAGTAGAGGCATGAGGAGTTCCTCCCAACGCAGCCCCACAGACGTCATGTCATTCTGTCAACATAAACATGTTTTACACAACAGTCTAACAGATGCCTTTACTGTGTCGGGACATTGTCATGTGTTGGAATTGAATCCAGACTTTAATACTGAACATCTGCAGCAGAAGGAGGACATCTTGTGGCCAACGAAGGCAGCACACTACTACAGTAAACCAAACATGGACCAGCTAATAAAATCTCTGTCTTCCTACCTTAAAGAACATGGTCCTCATCCTTGTCATATTCATGAGCATGACCCCTGAGTTGATGCCCGTCCTGCCGTAGAAGGGGTGGCGGGCAAAGCGGTTGTACCAAGCGATACGGGGTTCCTCGTGCTCCGGGGCCATGGCGGCCAACTGGGAGGAATTAAACTGGGACAGGAATGCCCACAGGCGGTCCACAGGCTGGAGGAAGAGGATGTCTGAGTCGACATACACGATCGAGTCGATGTCCTTGAGGATCAGCTGCACAGACGCACAAAGACAAAGATGTCACTTAGAATATTAATAATGTGCATGTTTTTCAGTGTTTTGAAAGGTGCGTACTGTTTTTAGTGTGCTGCAGTGGCCTTACAAAGAACATAACTCGACATCCTGTATTTCAATATAGCGTTCTTAAACATATGAAGACAAACATTTTTAAGTTATTTAAATCAGTAGATGTTAAAGTATAAATTCACACCAAGAATGAAGTGAGTGACCTGCAAAATATTTTACAGCTACCAATCCAATTCCACTTTCAGAGCTCCAAGTTGGGATATGTTTAGTCTTTTAAAAAGAGCTCTGAAACATCTTCTCTCTATAAGAAACTCACAGGTAAGAAGAGCCTCTGAGAAGCGCATGGTTTGAAGAGTTTCTTCCACTCTGCTGCATTCTCACTGGGGAAGCTGATGGAGTAGACTGTGTAGTTGAACTTGGAGCGAATGAAATCGGGCCACGACTCCAACTGCAACACAGATAACACATTAAATTGCTAGCAGGGATACATATATATAGCTCAGGATGTGGTCAACACACAACAGTCAGTAGCAAGAGGAATTAATTTCCCCAAATATTTCCAACTCACAGCCTCCATGAAGCTAGCGTGTAGCTGATCTTCAGCAAAGATGTGCAGGTAGAGGTGCTTGATGCTAAAAAGTACAGCAGACTTGATCATAGTGAGAGTCTCCTCCAGCCTCTCCCCGCAGGCCACCACGGCCAGGTGCATGGGAGGTTCAGGTCTGCTCTGGACGCTGCCACCACCCGCGTCCACCTGACCCCTCTGACGCATGATGTACCTGAGTGAGAGGACAGTCAGACAAATGTTAGTGAGGCTTGCTGCAAAGAATATGTAGAGATTTTTAACAAAATTCCTGTTAAGTCTTGGAATATTGCATGGCAGGCATCTAAAGGCTTCATCTGGGTGAATTATGTGTCCTTCGGCCTTCATTGGTCTTTATTGTCGATAAACAAACTCCAGACCAAAGAATAAAGTGTTTGTAACAACCCAGCCTGATTTGAATGATTAAAAATATCAACAAGTTTATGAAATTAAGTGTCAGAATCAGGTAAAAATACTGAACAGTCAAGGAGAGATTTTGAAGTGACTGAATCGTGTCAGATGAGTTCAGAAAATGACATGACTAACTTTGAAACACTCTGAGCGAGATGAATTAATCTCTATATCTCTGCTAAGGGTGCAGGGGTATGTTCAGGGTGGCCTCAGCGTGTCATCAAGCCACCCTTTAGGACCGCCCACAAAATCCTGAACTGAAAACTGGTGAAAAACTGAACCTCTAACTCCACATTTCAGTAATATATCATTCAAAGTCTTTTCACATGTTCTCAGCAACTATTCTCCGACATATTTAATGTATTTTGAAAGAATTGCCTGTAACGTCAGCGTTATACCATTTAACCAAATCAACAGGTTAAATGTTTCGTGTTTATCTTCAGTGACTTCACTCGTCACGTTACACAGCCAAACCTTAATCTGACCACCACCAACATGTCATTCCTCCTGATATATGAACTAGATCTGGAGTCAAATCCACGTTTAAGCAAAAAATACTAATCCAGCTTCTCAGATGTGAAATAGCTGCTGTTCTTTGTCTCGTACCATAGTAGTAGTACATATTTTGGACATAACAAGCTACTCGGAATACCTCAAACAATTAGTGGAGAACCTGATAACATATTAATTATGTAGTAGTATAGCATGTATAATTTATTTGGGCTCACTGCACCCCATCCTGTCTGCAGTAAGCTCTGTAAGGGACTGGAAAACAGATGAAAACCTTTAAACTTTAATAGCTCCTCCTCAAACTCTAAGATCTGGCATTAGCAGCCAGGTGTGAAAACAAACACAGCTGGATTTACAACTGCATCTCACACTGAACATATGGCATCACATAAATCACTAAATCATGACATGCACGTTTTTATTATGTTGTTTTTCTTAAATTTGCCCAAATCTAAAGCTGGTTTGGTTCTGTTGGGAGACAACACGTGAAGTTACACACCTGTGAAAGGCTCGTGTCACCGTCCCTGAACCATTACAAACATGTAACGTCAGCGGTAACGTTTGAAATGTAACGTTACTTTGCACCCAGTCAGTCAGCATCACATTCCTGTACATCACAAGTGTAGCACGGAGCACATGTTTCTATCTGTACCCACGTTTATCGTACAGAAAGGACACTTGCACCTTGTTAAAGCAGTAAAGATCTGAATATGTAGCCTTACCTATTGTACCAGTGCGGGCTTCGGGGCCCAGTTTTGTCCGCGGCCCCTCGCCTAACTCCGGGGACTCTCGGTGGGATGAAACCCCTCTTCGGTCCGTTTCCTCCGACCGGTACGTCCGAGTAAACCAGCTTACTGTAAACATACAAGCCCGAAAACACGGCAAACACTGTGCACAGCGTCAGTGCACGAATGTAACGCCGCATTTTGGAGTTTGAAAACGCAACTCGGAGCTAAAGTCATGACACAGAAACTAGCGTTTAATAACAAGTGCGAAGCTCGACGGTTTGGTGGAGCACTTCCGGCCGATGTTAAGAAAATAAAACTCAACAGGCGTTGTAATCACGCCATCTAGCGGCCTTGTTAAAGAACTACAACTCCCAATTTAATTATTACTGTCGAGCTTTGGGTGGGAAATGAAAGAGTAGCTTTGTTTACCTGTTTGTTTGAGCTGAGAGAACCTGTTAATGTCCTGTGTCCAGTGAGACAAACTGGGAACTGTACAAGATTACACACACACTGAGCTCCTCTTCGTCTCTCTGTGGATTAAATCACTGCTGTGTGTAACAATGTGGTTAAACAATTTAACAGGGTGGAAAACAATGTAATAAAACGTAATGGCTGCTGACACAAGATAGATTTTTATTGTTTTTGACGCTGCAGTATGTTATGCCTATTCATTTCTGCTGTTGTTTTATTATTGATAGGTTTGATACATATATATTAGATTTTCTACATTTTACACATTAGAAATCTTACCTTCCATTTCCAGAAAGAACATGTACTGCTACTGTAATCATTTTATCATTCATTGCAATTCCTTGTCATTTTATCATTCATTGTAATTCATTGTCATTTTATCATTCATTGTAATTGTACCATATGTTTGTGTTGACACGTGACATCCATTGCACGTCTGTCCGTCCTGGGAGAGGGATCCCTCCTCTGTGGCTCTTCCTGAGGTTTCTTCCACCTTTGTTTCCCTGTTAAAAGGGTTTTTTGTGGGCAAGTTTTTCTAAGGACTCCCTGTACAGATTGTAAATCCCTCCGAGGCAAATGTACTTTGTGACTTTGGGCTATACAAACACAATTTGATTTGATGTAAAGTCAATTTATACATTTCTGCTCAGAAACAGGTTGGGGAGAAGGAGTCATAAATAAATAAGTAAATAAAATTACAAATTGGGTAACAAGATTGCTCGGTCATTTTTGAAAGTCCCATATTAGACCCCTACATATGCACTACTTGAATCAAAACTTTCGATACTGAACCTACTGTCCACTTTAATGGCTCATTTCACCACGTTTCGATCACGTTTTCGGCCTTTATTTTGAAGGCGAAGATAAACTTCCGGGTCTTATCTGTGCTCCATCCCCTTCACTTGATTCACATCAACATGCAGGAGAGAAGCAGGAGGTCGGGACCCTAAATGGGGGAAGGGTGGGAGCGATAAGCAAAGTTAGTGCCTCCCCCCTGCCCTCCCTCCCTCCGTCTGCAGCAACTTTGAATTGATTTCACCTCTGAAAAGATCCATTCATGGCTTTAAGTGACTAGTAGTCTTTATTGAGGTGGCTCCACTAGACAACAGACCTGAACGTCAACTGCATTTTCATTTAGTGTGGGGGGGAAAATTAGGTTATTGACTGATCTAGTAAGTGATTAATGTGTGTAAAATACCTTAGATCTGCTTTAATGCATTATATATTTATGTTAAGATCTCTGACTTAATTTTAAGTCGACTCTGAACCTGCATGCACTGTTGGAGAGCACCAGCAGTTATCCAGCTGTTCACCAGATGGAGCTAAAATCTGTAAACCAGTGAAAACACAAACTGAAATTGTGTAAGCAAGTCAAACATTTCTTTGTTTGATTTTTTGTTGTTATTTTCTTATTCAGACATGTAATAAACAAGTTCACACATTTTAAAATAATTGAGCATGGCAAAGCAAAACAGAACGAAAAAAAATATATATAGATATATATATCAACAAGTGACACAAACATATTTTTAAGTGTCTTTCTGTTTTTGCCACAACCAGATAACGAATGTCTGTCCGAATAACTTTCCCACCAGTCCACACACCTAGTCCCAGCTAGTGTGGTGAACCTATGAGGGTACGTCTCTGACACATGAAACGATGCTAACAAACTAAGAGACATAGCCTGTCCCACAATATACCGAGACCATAATATTATCATGCCATGACAGTTCTCAGGATTCTGTGCTAAAATGTGAAAAGTAAAAACCTCGACAATAACACTGGTATGATGGATAATACAACCACATCAAAACATTGTAGTACAATATTTTAGAAATATCCATTTTTCTGTGTAGTATTCTACAGGTTTTTATAAGTTATTGTGTAGTTATGCTGACCTATGGTTGTTCTGCTGGGAGTTTAGTAGATCCTAAAGCTCCCTCCACTTTGCTACATCAAAATGGAGGAATTCAAACAAGTCTTTCGAGTCCATCGCACTGCACGCCATCACCTACACAGCTTACAGATGTGCATGTCCAGATGTCAGAGCTCTTCCTTTTTCTTGTCGTACAAGCACCGTGCTATATCCAGACTGGGTCCGCTGTGGGGGGCACAACAGTATGAGCACCCCCTCTGGTTTTTTCCATCATGACGCCGAGCACACGCAGCCCGGGTTGTGCAGCAGAGATTAAAAAGGAGAATACCGGTGTCGTTGACAGCTACAGCCCCTTTTTTCAGTCATTGTGCAATCAGCCTCTGAAATGAACTTTACTGTCATAAACCTGGCTTGAAATTAGCTCTTGCTTGAGAAAATGAAAGCAGGAAGGTGATTAAATATTTTTTTCGTTTGCTGAAGAAACCATATTTGCGTAGATGAACGTGAAGGAGGTCAATGATTGGTAACAGCTTTTTGTCTACAACATGTATTTACAATGTGACAGATGAAGAATGATTGGGTTTAATTTAGAACAGCTTGGATAATTATTAAAGCTGCATTAAGTGATTTTTTTTTTGTTTGTTTGTTTACAGCAAGAGGGTACAGCAACACTGCAAATTTAACTTAAAAAAAACAAAACAAACAAAGCCCTGAGAGACAGATTTTTAGCTGTTACGGCTAATTTGTTAGAAATTTATTGCCTACTTACATTTAGCAGACATACAACAATATAAGCATCTCTTTGGATTAAAGTTTCCGGCCTTCTGACCTGTTTTAGTCCAATATTCACCCAACTTTTAGCTCTGGTTTGGTCTCTACTCGGCTAGTGGCTAGTTAGCTCATAGCTGGAGAAGACCTTCTTTTAGCTAACTTCAGTCTTCTGCCGTTTCACGCGGGCCAGGTTGTTTAACAACGCCTACGTCTAAATCCAATCCAACTGTATTGCGGAACATGGATGATGTACTCGAGGGTTAGAAAACCAAACCAAAGAGCTAAAAGCTGTATATAGCTGCAGAGGTGCTAACTGTCTACAAGCTCAACATCTCAAATTAGATTCATGTTTATGTCATATAAAAATATCACTTAATGCAGATGTGTGTGGTTGTTTTATATACTGTACAAATGAATGGCTGAGAGCGGTAGCATCAATTATTGGCACACATTTAAATCAAAAAACAAAAACACCAGTATTATCCTTTAAAATCATATAGTATACCTTCCTGCACCATGTAAAAGAGGGCTTTAATCAATACCGGCCCGGCTTTATACGGACGTAACAAGCATTACCTGAACTTAACAACCCGCTCCAAACATCACGCAAAAACACCAAATGGTGCCAGTAGCAGTACAGCTGCTATGCTGTGTCAAAAACAGTCACTCTACAGCAAAGGCAGTCCAGAAGTAAAAGCTTGGAGTATCAAGATCAGGAGCATAAGGTTCGCCGTGAGGTTGAAGGTTCAGAGAGTGTGTAACAGATGGTTCAGGTTTATAACAGGTAGGTAAAGATTCCACATAGAGGAAGAAGAGGTCACTGTCGGCCACTGAAGATGAATGGTGCACATTTCGAATTTAACAAAAATATTTTTTGAACAAAGAAACCTTGACAGGCAGGTGCATCTGAAGGAAACCGTGCAGGACCATAAAGCTTGTCCAAACATTTACACAGACGTGTCTCAGGTGAGCCCTGAAGAAGTTCCTCGTCAGAGTCTTGGTAAATATTCTTATGGCGAAGCTTCGGACAGTGCGTGGGATCCTTTTTCGATTTACACCAAATGTCCAAGTGGAAATGTAAATAACTAAAAACTTCAAAAGGTTGAGCAAAAGGTTTTTTAAATATTGCTTTCTAAATGCAGGATTCCAGTGCTGTGGAGAATCTTTAAACTGATTAAACTCGCCAAATCTGATGTGTTGGCACCTCTGACAAATCCCTATTGAAATATCCAAAAGAAAGCAAGCAAAAAAAAAAAAAAATATAGTCAGTATTGTGCTGCTGTGAAGTAGAGGGGCAGGACGCTCCACCAGTGACCTGTGGACTTGCAGATGAGATATGGGTGGAGGCCGAGGGAGGTTTTTCTTTTGAAGGAAGAGAGGGGGCGTGACTCAGTGGGACTCCCCATTGACCGAGCTCCCCTCTCCTCGGGGTGAGGAGGAACGGGAGAGCCCCTTCTCTGTGTTTTCCGAGCTGGAGCCGTTCTGGCTGTGGTGGTCGGCCGTGGATGCGGTGCTGGACGACGTGGCCGAGGTGGACGAGGGCTTGGCCTTCTCCTTAAAGTCTGTTATGATGACCGTCAGGTCCCCGACCGTCACCTCCAGGTGCTGGGCGCTGCTCCGGTCGATGTTTTTTAACCTGGGCCTGGTGAGTGAGCGGAAACAGTTGGGGGATAAGTGAGCAACAAAAAAGCATTTGAAGACCATTTCTTTAAAATCCTGCACGAGGTTCCGTATTAATCAGGCCTTGCACTTTGCGTTAAGAAGTGCAAAACACCATCTTTCGATTGAATTTACCCAAGAATGAAAAGCACCTTGATCTGCCTGCTGCAATGTCACTGAAAAATTTCAAAGAGCATCTTCCAGACGCTACTTTGAAATTTATTTCTGGTGTTTCCCAGCCTCTTCACTTCCTTCTTTTGAAGTATTCTATGAAGTATGACAACACATCAACCCTAACGCATCTATAGTGTTTATTCATGCATCCTTGTAATGTCTGATTCTGGTTGATCCCTTCCACCTCATGTCAGCTTGTTTACCTCATCTTCTTGTGACTGTTCTTCTTGAGCGCCGGCTCTCTGTCGCTCTTCTCCCTCTCTACTCTCTCCTTCTTTTCCTTTTTGGGCTGCGAGGGCAACACAAACTGCTGCGTTACCTGCTGCTGCGAGACGAGCTGGGAGACGGGACGAGGCTTCCTGATCCGGGGGAGAGGAAGGAGGAGAAGGGGGAAAAGAGACATAAAGCGAGGGAGAGAGAAAAAGGGAGAGACAGAGTGTGGCAGATTAATGAGAGGGAAAATCACGGTGAACACATGGCTTCATGCTAGCGTACCACCATAATCAAGAGCCAATAATCGCTGCCAGGGTTGGTTAGGATGGTGCTGCTGAAGTGTTCTTAACGCTGGCAGCAAGCGGGCGACACACGCTGAGTGCATTCAGAATAAAACCCAGGATTCAGCCATCTGTGAGATATGTAGTGTACCTGCACAGGCTTGTTGTAGAGCCTCAGAGGGATAAACATTGACGAGCTGAGAGCTGTTTTAGTGAGCGCAAAGATGTGATACGAATTGTAAGTGTGCAAAACACACAGAATTTCAAAATACAAAGCCGGTATGAGTGCACCCGAGGCTAACTCACAAAGAAGAGTAAAGGAGAAAAGTGACACCGGTTCTGACCTCAACTACAGCATGTCACATTTTTATTAAAAGGTCACACCCAAAGATGTTTTTTCCCTTTCCTGCACTGCAGTCTTTGTCTCATAACTCTGGGGAAGGGTGTAGAAAGCCATAAATCGTGTCACTTGCAGCTCAAGGGCATTATCCATCAACAATCTCAGTTGCATTAGAGGCTTCTGCGAGACTGTAATTATATTTTCCATCGTTGTTTTTTTTCAAGATTTTGATTGAAACAGTGTGGTTTGTTTTTGCTGCCCTGGCTTGTATCAAGCTTTAAAAATCTTCCCTTGCTCTGGTTTGTTATTGATGACAGACAAACTGTGCTCACTGATACGCGAGGATGATGCACCTTCATACAAAAGGCTCCGGAAAATGCTCACGGGCAAGTCCAAAATATCAAAAAATAACTGGAACATGGTTTAACTGAATGTTCCTCCTCGCGGTCACATTTTCATCCTCCGCGAGTGTCGGCTGTCTCAAAAATGATACATTATGCAATTGGTCTGGCAACGCTTTTGCATGCATGAAGGCTTCTATCGAATTTCTGTGCAGGAGTGTGTGCACGCACTTGTGTGTGTGTGTGTGTTTTGGTGCTGGCAAGAGCCTTAGCCGAGAGGCGAGTGTGTTGAAAAAGGCCATCTGTTGAGGGAGCCTACACATCTAGTGTCTGATTTTTGCATGCGCGCACACAGTCAAACTACAGACACAGTTATATGTATGAATGCACCAATGCACAGCACAGCGTGCGGATACTGCACCAAAAGCCAAAAAAGGGGGGTGTGTGCGAATCAGGAGTGGGCGCGCGTGAAAACGTATGCACGCTTTATAGACAAATGCAATCAGTAGATGAAACTGACACACACACACACACACACACACACACACACACACACACACACACAGGCGCGCATTTAAGCGCGTGTACAAACACACACAGCAGTGAGCAGGCGAAGCATGAGGGCATGATGGGAACAGCAGAAGAGCACAGTGTGTTTTCAAAGCCCCGTCGAGCAGACGTGTTCGTAATTGGAGCTAAAAATTAACACTGAAAGCACATTTTCCTAATTCATCAGCCTGTTTTACTAGCTTTAGGATTTTAACGGGTTTTAAATGGCCTCGTATAAAATCTAAAACATGTATCTTAGAACACAAACTAACTGTATTGACGCTCTTATGCTGTAACACTGCACAGCGGCCTCACTCAAGTGTACTAACCTGTGTGTGAACCCTTTCGAAAAGTATTGCAATTACAAAACACTGGCCTCCAGGTGCTTTGTGAAAAGAATGTCCTTTTGCACTTGCCTAATGTAATTATGAGGGATGTAACGCAGTCCAAGAACAGAGTGTACAAATGTGCCTGACTTGATAAAAACCCATCCGCGGAATTAGTTTGAGCACCTGGCCAAGTGTTGCTGTGCAATGCGCCACATTATTTATTTATTTATTTATTTATTGCCAAAAAAGAGCCCTGGTGGCCTATTTAGCTTAATTTAGTGGCTTCTGCCTCGTTTTCTAAGAGGAGATGTGTGAGCCGGGGCCGCTGGTCTGCTTGTCTTGTTCTGAGGGCAAAGCTGTTGTTTAACAGTACATGGATGACCTAAATTGGGGCCCAGCTTCAAACAGTCTCTCCCAGAGTTTTTTTTCCTCTCTCTCTCTCTCCCCCCGAGTTAGTGTTGCCTTCACAGAACGTGCAGCAATGCTTGCAAAAGGATGGAGTGAAATGCAAATGGGTCTCTTGGCCTACATAACTGTCTGATATGGAGGAGATGTAGAGATCCTCTTATATGTCTGCCTTGTCAGCACGACACGGTAGAAGTGCTGACACCTCCTTTAAATAAAAGCAGAGGGCCTCTCGGAGTCTTCTGTTCGCAGGCTCAAGTAATTTGCTGCTCTTCTCGACATCCTTTTACCCCTCCCAAATACAATAAAGATACATCTGCTTTTCTGCATGTTCTAAAGCGCGCGCACACACACACACACACACACACACACACAAAAAACGGCCACTGTCACAACAGAGTCGACCATCCTGCCCTCGGGGCCAAAAATTAGCCGCGTCCAAAAATGAAAACAAGGCGACTGGCTGCCTCATTCATAACCTCCTTTTTGGTTTGTCTTTGATTTCAGGATGTGTTTTTTTCCTTTCTGTGCGATTTACAAGTGCCATCAAGACAGAAATATCACCCGAGGTTAATTACGATCTTTTCTCTTTATGACTGCTCGTGCCTAGAGCGGTAATAAACAGAAGAGCAGAGAGCGATTAGGGCCAAAACGTAAACATATTTTGTACATCCTATCCTCTTCATGTATTACAATGGAGTAGATTTCCACTAATAGAGCTAGTTCAATAACCTGGAGGTGAAAGAGGAGACGGACAACCTAATATTATGGTGAGCAAAAGCATCAGGCCTAAACAGAGCTGCTTCTGTTAACCCAATCAGATGGTTATTATCTTAGCACTTAGGCCTTTGTCTACTGGCCTCCATCTGAAAGCTGTGTGTGTGTGTGTGTGTGTGTGTGTGTGTGTGTGTGTCTATTGATTCCAATAGGAATTTCTGTGCCTAATGTAACAGCCTATTCTTTCAGACATTAATACTGCGCGTTGGAGCTGTTGTTCCAAACAACGTTTGCTCCACACCGGCCATCTATTATACAGCAGCAAATGGAGTACCACACTGGGAAATTAGGACATCAGGAGAAGGGCTTAAACACTGCACGTTCTGTTTCCTTGAATAGCAGAAAATAATGGATATTAATCATAATCTCTTTTTTCTTTTTTCTTTGACCTTTAATTCACAGAATGTAGTCGGCTATAGAGTCTATTTCGGAGGGTGACTGAGAGACTATGCCGACATGTTGATACCACCCTTTGACTCATTTTCTTCCCTCCTGCTCAAGTTTTATGAGCTTGATAAGATCGTACATTTTCAAAGTGCAAAACATTCCCCCCATCTAGCCCCAGATCAAATGAGCATAATTTTCACCCCTCCAGCTCATAATCTTTGACAGCTTTTGCTTTTAACCGCAAACTAAGAAGACCGGAGGGGCTGGAGAGTACAAATGCTGCCACTGATGCCTCACACATTTCACTGACAGGGGAACTCTGGCTGACCCCTTTTTGCAAATATATCACACACACACACACACACACACACACACACACACCGTCTATTGCTATCTCCCTCCTCTACCCTTTCACACCCCCTTCCTCCTTCTGATGCACCCACTGACCTTGCACTCGTCCACCTCTGGCCCGTGTGCTCCAAGAACCCAACAACAGCCCCCAGCAGGAAAGAAATCTCTCCCACGGTTCCAGATCTGATAGTAAATGTTTGCTCATGACAAATTCAGTAGGTGGTCAGATTGTGACTCGGGGCCGCCAAAGATCCCGTCCACAGCGGACAAACGGGTCATTGACGCAGCGGCTAACGGAGGCGATTGACACAGATGGTGCGATGGTTTGTATGAGCCAGGATGTGTTTACTGACAAATCATAACACAAGATGAGTGACTATGCGTGCTCTGGTTGACTAAACCTACCACACACAAATACACGATGTTTAAACACTAGTTTAATGAATGAGCAACATTTGGAGATGCATCTCCGAAGCGTCATGATGTGAGAATTTCCTCAAACCGTGACGCGCGTTCATTTTCTTGAAATATACCGACACGCAATTCTTCAAACCTTCTGACCGAGACCAACTTTCCACTGAAGCGCGCCTACTAACTATTTTATCTGCATACTTAAAAAAAAGGAAGACACGACTCGAGTTTTATGATGTCTTTTGGTGGGCAGACCATCGTAAAAACTGAACGCTGGGGCTGCCACTGCAGGCGCTACCTCGGGAGGAGAAGCATTGCAAAGACAGAAAGGTGGTGCAGTATGTTTTTCTCAAGTCAGGGCGGCCTTTGGCTCTTATTTTGAAATCTTTATTTTGAAAGCTCGTAAAAGGTGTCTCCAGTTCAAGACGTGGCGCCTCGGGCTGTTTGCGCTTTAAAGCGTTGAACGCTACATGCAAAAAAAGACAAGCGGCGCGGAGTGCTGCAGATGTCCGGACTGCTTGGTAACATTTGTCAAGTACATTGTGTGATGAGCACGCAGCCCACAGGACAGCTGATGGACTGAAAATAAGCGTGCTGCTATAAACAAATCTCATCTCACTGTTCTGTGATGATTGTAAGATCATTGTGAAATGGCTTATTTTATGCCCTGTTGCACACTCTCTCAATCCTAGGTGTAGGTGTGTGTCAGGTTTTCTATCAGCGGGTTGTAGGCCGCTCCTGGGAGCTCCTCCAACCCGATGATTAATGTCTCTCCCTGCCTGTACATGCTACCGCCATGTGTGTGTGTGTGTGTGTGTGTGCGCAAGAGGGAGAGAGACAGATGGCTCTCCACGTCCTGTGGTTTATGACACCTTCTACAGCCCGCTAGCCACACTACACCACACTCTCCTCTCTAACACAGGCCCGCCTGCACACACACACACACACACACACACACACACACACACACACACACACAGCAGTGTGTCATGCATCAGTGTCACCGCAGTAATTACAGGCTTATCACGTAGCCGTAATCTTGAGCCACAGTGACGTGATAACAGCCAGCTTCATTGTCCCCGGTGCACACTCAGTGTTTGTATGCTGTGTGAGCGCTTAAACCAGTAACCCACACGACTGAGCCAAGTGTGTGTGTGTGTGCGTGTGAATTATAAGTAATCATTTAGATGAGATGATCGGACACTGATCGGTGCATATGCGGCCTGTTTTACGCGCGTGACAACTGTTTATAGATGCGATTTCATTTTACTGTCGTCACATTTTGTCCCCTCTCTCCATCCGGATCCGGTAAATAAATCAGTCGCGGCCTTGGGGAATGATTCCAAAACTGAGGATGTGCGTCACGCGGCATTTAGCGCCAAAAGGTGTCGCACGAACAACACAAAAACAAACCCCGGAATTTGAGGTTATTAGCGCTTGAGGCGAACGAAAACACGCTCTGAGGGTGAGAGTCAAACGTGTCGATCTCTGCTAGTTGCACGTTCGGTGCGGTCGGGAGTGGGAAATTAACACTGGCATTAAAACAGCAGCCAAACGGTGGTGGTAGTTTTTTTTTTGCTGTAAGTTGGCTTTCACCCACACATGCTGCCTGCTAAAGAACCAGATTGGTTTTTGATTTAAAGAGATTTGTTTGATTCTTGACCCTGTAAAAAGCTGGAAAAAAAAAGTGTAGAGGAGGGTGAACCCTGCCAAGAAGTTAACAATACGTCTAAGAGAGATGTACAGATAAGGTAACTGGTTTTATGGCCGAAAGGAAACTCTGTCTTCATGTCTTGTAAAGTATAAATGTGTGCACAGGATAGAAGCACAGCTAATTCACACTTTACACTGTGCATGTCAAATGGACACGTTTGTCTCCAGGCAGCAGTTTAATGCATGCATTACATTGTATTAAAGATTACTATTCCACGGCAGCTGCGCACATATTTTTTTTACCAATGCAGCTCTTTTTTCGGGGGAATAAACAGAAAGAAGCCAGAGATAATGAAACCTTTTCTCTTTGCGTAACAAGTTCTGAATTGCATTTTTGATCCCAAATTTAGAACCCCCCCGCCATCCATTCTGAAGATAGACTTGGCCTGTGTGACTGTCTGCCGTGGCTCGCGGTCTCCGTTTCACATAATCAGATCGCTCCGGCAGGCTGATCGGTATCTCGTAACCAGTCAGCGGCCGGATTCATGCAAACGAATCGAAAATGGCAACACTTTCATTGCCAGCGTCTGCGTCAGAAAACTGTGCCTGCTTTTTATTTTTGCTCATTGTGTTTACGTGTGATTAATTGGGAGTTCTGGAAGACGTTTCAACATGTAACCTTGGACTTCAGATACTCTGGAGTACGTCATCCTTAATGACTGCAATAGCTGCAATCGAACTAACTGCACAATTTTCAGTGTTTGTGCACACTGCACATGAACTGCGAGGGCGAGCGCGTGTGTGGAGGATGATAAAACAACATCTAAAAAAGCCAAAAAAACGCTGACAGGTTCCCAGCCGGCACGGAACGGCTCGTGCTTGTTTAGGCGGAGCTGACGAAACCTGCACATCAGTCAATCTGTCATCGAGAGAGACGCCCTAGGTTAAGTTCAACGCCTGGAGAGAGAGAGAGAAAGGGAGACAAACAGCTGTGAGAAGATAAAGGTGCGGCTGAGAACACAAATGAAGAACTAATGTGTTGATCGAGCTCACTGTCCTGACCTGTAGAAATAGAACGCTGCTAAACAAGCTCCTGAACGCTCAGCGTGCACACACGGCGAGTGTTTCCCTGGTGGGTGCCTGACTTGTCAGAGCTCGGCTCGGTGAACAGATGCAGGTGGTGTAGGCGAGACACCAGAGAAGGTCACACACAAACATAATGCCGCTCTATTACACCCAGTAGTATTTGGCTAAGGGCTGTGTTTAGGTTTGGGTTTAGCAGCTGTCTGTCAGCACCACTTCACATGACATTTTCGGGGCTTTTATTCCAGCGGCGGCTGTGGCACACGCCATGCCTTCCATCTTACATTAAGATGACACTCTAATCCGGGATAAGTCCTAATGGGCGCGCTGGGAGGTCTTGCTCAAGGACGAGTATTTCCGCTGATGTAGGAATCAAACCTGTGACCTTGCACTTATCAAACGCCGCACCACTGTACGGTGACTTTCATCCATCATGATGGATTTCTAAAGGTTGGGACTGAGCCCAAAGAGTGGCAGGAAGATAAAAATGTCTCTCCCACTTTTTTTCCCCCCCAGCGGTCTTAAGGTAATGAGGCTGCATGATATGTTGTGATCCTAAAGCTCCTCTAAGACAGCTTTAATTAAATACTATAAAGCTCGCAGCTTGCCATATAAGAACAACACATTTCTCCACGTCAATCAGCGCCAATGACTGCGTCAGCTTTGCGGCCACGAAGCGCTTTCTCTCTAAAAGATGTGGGCGGAGGTCCGACTTGCGTTGCCTCGAATTTGACTTCCGAGCTGCACAAGTTTCCGAGCCGCTGACAGAATTAGCCAAACGTCAGCCGGTTCTCTCTTTGTCACTCTTGTCTCCCTCTTCCATTTCACCACCTCCACCACCTCCACCTCCTCCTCCTCCGATAAGCCAGTCCAATCCTGCTGATGTATCCCCGTCTTCAGTCAAACTCAACAACACGCTTTCAATCAGCCGCCAGCTTTGCGCCTCGCAGTAGATCATCTCTGCACATCAGAGGGAATCTAGGCTCTGCTAAAGCTCACCTTCATAAAAAACATTCGTCTTTATCTCTTGACGGCTATCTACATGCAAACTCTCTTCCTAAAATATTTCTCTGCCATGTCCTAAAATGTTTTTTTTTTTAGCATCCATCACCTCTGGTACTTGCTAAAAAGGAACAGATCCTGTCAGGAAAAAGTGCCAATTTTTATGCAGTTAGTTGGCGTTTTTTAAAAAAAGGCTTGACAAGTGATGAGCTGATTTTAAAACCACTTCCACAGAACCCACACTTGGCCGTCAAACCTGTGACCTTCAGGCTTCCTCTAACCACTGGACGCTCCGTGCCTGTGCCAACCATTAATGTATTACTTCACAGTAATAGCCCGGTCATGCTTGTTTAGTAACCGGTGAGGGAATTTGCCGTGGCCCACATTTATATTCTGCATGTCGTTTGCCCTTTAGCACCTTTCGGCTTGCTTGCTGAGAAATCCACTTGTCTGTTGTGTTCGGTCGTTAACAGCTGCGACCACCTGTGTGGCCATTTTGCTGCAGCGTTTAGCCTGCAAGGATGAGTTTGTGTTACGGCAGGAGCGTGAAGACGCGCGCCTACTACAACGCTCCTGCGGCACTGCAGTTGGGAAGACAAGTGGGTTATCAACATTAAATAAGACCTTTTTTTCCATGGACGTTTTCTAAATTTGTCAGCGAGTGTCAGGGGGGTGTAGTGAGGAATTCTGGGTCCTTGTGTCCTTGCCTTTAAAAAAAAAAAAAAAAAGCCCAGATGGGGAAGACAAAGGGTGTCACAAGCTTTTTGGTGACGTGAGGATTCAGACAGGTTCTTGGCAACGCTGCAGGCCGCTTGTTTTTAACAGAAACACACACACACACACACACACACACAAGAGTCCCTGGAGTGCCCTCTCAACAATCAGTGCTCAATTGCAATAAGCTGAAACCGACAACAGCGTGTCTGCTGCTCCATCTCTGTGTGTTTGTGCGAGCGGCGACTGTGCACTCGAGTGCGTATTAGGGATGTGTGTTTGTGTACGAATACGTATGCAGTCATGTGTAAAATTTGCATGTGGAGTGTATGTACGAGTGTGTGTGTGTGTGTCTGATGACAGCAGGCTGATTAAGCTGTTGCATAGTAATGAGCTATGGCTGTCTGTCTGGCAGCTGCTCTGACAACCTCTTTTCACAACTAGCCCTCCCACACACGTACACACAAGTGCACACACGCGCACACATGCATACTAGTGCATGCACCGACACGAGAGAATAGTTCTGAAAAGGCATGCACGGCCCCACTGATGATCATGTTGTTGTTGTTGTCGTCGTTGTTGTAGTTAAATCATTGGGAGTTAAGTTGTGCTAATGCAGGGAGAGAATAACAGGCGATGCATTAAAAGAGTGAGAACAACAAACACACACACACACACACACACACACACACTGTTACCCAGAGCCAGAGCTTCCACTTCCTCTCCTTCACCCTTTGTTGTGTTTTCATCCCGATAATGACTGCCACTTAGGAATAGCAGTTATTTCCTGCTTCGAATCACCGATGTCAGGACAAATATCAGCCACGGCGCAGAGGGCACGGAGTGTGTGTGTGTGTGTGTGAGTGTGCATGCTGCGCGTTTCATATGCATGCGTGTGTGTGTCCCCTTAAGTCTGTTACAAATATCTCCGGGGCAACAAGATGGATGTGTGTGTGCTTAAAAGATCCAAGCCGTGCCTCTCTCTCTCATTTTACAGAGGTCAGTGTCAACACCCGGGCAAGAACATGGAGACTAATGCACTGCTCAAAAGGAAGTGTGAAAAGAGGATTAAGACACGTTGAGTTTGGAGGGACACACGGACTGTCATGTCTTTTGCACAGAAACGTGCAGAACCAATGCAGAGAAAGCCTGTAAAATGTAGATGCTTACTGTCTGAACTGTGTATATATAATCTAATTACAAAAATGCATATTTTTAATCATTGCCATCATGGTACAGATGTATTAATTGCATAAAAGGGAGAGAGGTGGTAGTGAGATTAAAACTGCTCCTCATTTTGCTGGGGAGGGCAGCCCCTGACTCCCCAAGGACCCCTCTCTCCTCTCTCCTCCACCACCCTCCTCCTCCTTTTCCTCCACCTCCTGTTCCTCCCCTTTGGGACCCACTCATGCAAAAAAAAATATATATATATATAGCCAAAAAGGTAAAGTATATCCATCGCCTTACCTTGTTGATGTCCCCTTCCTGACATCACACATCATGCACTTAAAAGCTTCTGCCGTGTTCTTGTACGTGCACACGCTGCAGTCCCAAAACCCCTCGTCGGAGGAGGGCTTCGGTTGACGCTTCGGCCTTTAGAATAAAACAAAAAAAAAAAAAAAAAAAAAAATGAAGTGATAAAACAGTAAATGGGATGAGGAGGGGGAGAAAAAAAAACACACACACAAAAAAAAGAGAATTAGAAAAATACAAAAGGTGGTAGAAGAGAGGAGGAAAGGGGGGGAGGGCGAGAGGGAGACAAGAGTGAGTTCAGCTCGCATCCGCGAAGGCTATCGATGGCAAACATCTGGGGGTAAAAAGCCGATAGGATTTAGGGAAATCATCTGCGAGCGCGGCTGTGATCCGACACTGTAATTGGCGATGAGGTTTTAACACCCGCGTGCGCGCACGCCAACACGCGCGCACACACACATACACACACACACACATGCAGCGAGAGAGAGAGAGCGAGAGAGAGAGAGAGAGAGACCGTGGAGAAAACCCATTTTTTTTCCACCTCCCGTGCGCTTGTCGATGTCCGCTCCCCCTTATATCTCGGACGCCGTGACTCGATCGTTACCTTGTGGGACTCCTCTTGTCGCCCATGCCAGACCAGGGTTTATCTGGAGGTGCTGAGACGAGCAGAAGTCGTGTTATTCCCGATAATTTTAGCAAAGAAGCGATGCGCCTGTGCCGCTCGGCTTCCAGCTGTCGTGGAAACTCCGCTTGGGAAATGTTCACGTGACTCGACGCGGCCAATCACGGGCCGAGTTACTTCCCGAGGCTGACATTCCTCTTGATGAATCGACGCGGCGTTCAGGTGCTCGCTCTGAGCTCGGACATATGACCATCGAGAGGTGTTATGTGGTTATTAACACAAACGTGACCCCCCCGCGTTAACACGCCCTTCTGTATATGTACGCAGGTTTTCACTGCAGCTTATTTGAAAAGATCACGCACAAAAAAACACCTGTTCATACTGTTTGTTTTAAATGTCACTGACACATGCTCCACTTCTAATACAAAAAATGACTCTGACAATGACATTGTCTTGCACTTACATTACATATACACACATGCAATCGACGTACACTGATATTATTAGCCGTAAAATCCAAGATAAATATCTTTCTATGCAGCAGTTACATCTTTATCCATTCTCCTTGTCATGGACAGCTTTAGTTTCCGAGAGCACGTGAATGCAGCAAAAGCCACAGTAGTTAATGTTGCGTCTGCTGTAATGTGTTAACACGGCTCCCGCTCATATCAGCTCACTGTACTGGGGATCCTTGCTCATCATTGCATCTGATCTGATCTCGCAGACAAGCAGGAAAAAATGCCGCAGCAGTTCAGACAACAGGCGCAGAAAACATCGGGGAATCCCTCGCTTTATTTGCGTGCTGACGCAAGACATCATTAAGAAGAAAAAAAAAAAAAACACCCACACACATTTCCAAACGAACCAGTGCACCGTGAATTTCATTTAACACGCCGGTTATCAAAGGCTGGCACTGTTCCAAACCTTTTCATATCAAGGACAGCCAACTATATTCTCCATTATAACCCGATGATGGGATTTTACCGCAGGGAAATCCCCCCCAATCTGCTGCAATATTTACAATTTACATTCACTCTAGCACAATCATTTAATCCCTTTTGGCACTGTATTAAGTAGAATTTCTTTTATATATATATGATACATTTCAAATAAATTGCCAATGCATCATTTATTTTATCGTTTTGGCTGCTGATCATTCAAAATATGCTCAACCTTGTGCTAAATTGACACATTTGTCACCACTTGTGACACTAAATGATTCATGTATAAAACATAATCCAACAAGTACATTTTCTGCATCCGCTGTTGACTCTCCTGTAGTAAAGCATTTTAACTTAGCATTATTTATATGATTCAGTGGTTTTAACACTAGAACAAAACTAACAATTCATTTGTCATTAGAAAAAAAACATTTTATTGAGTGACACTGAAAAACATCTCTCGCACACACGCTTAATAAATCGACTCATGAGCAGTATTTATTAGAAACACAAAAATGTCTTATGTACAGAAAGAAAGGGGGGAAAAAAATCAGTGTTCATGGAAGCACATTTTTAAACATGTCCAAACTGTGTGTTATTAGTCGCTGAGTTCCTCCTCATCACTAAAGTATGCACTCTTTTTGATCCGTGGTTTCTTAGAGTCTGAGGATGTTGAAGCGTGAGCGCCGTCCTCTTGAGACAAAAGCACCTGCTTCCTCCGTGTCTCCTCCTCTTCCTCCATATGGGCTTGCTGGATGGACACAAAAGAATGCACAAAGTCCACTTTTCAGTTCAGTTGCAGTCTCGCACAGCAGTTTATTTATATTCCCTATTTGCTCTCCTTTTTTTGAGACTGCATGTTGCATTTTGTGAGCAATGTTTTGGTCACATGATTTAAAATCAGAAGAAAATTGAATCAAATTTTCTATATCTGCACATTTACCTGAAAAGCTATGGCTTGGCTTAGACTATCTAAGGTTGGGTCCTCTCCCTCTTCTTCACTTTCTTCTTCTTCACTATAAAAAGGGAAAATACACAGTGTATGAATTATAAAAATGACACAGTCAGCTATACAATATCTCTTTATCAGCTATAGAATACTTACACGTGTTGAGGTTGTTGATCTCTTTTCTTCTTTTTCTTTTCTTTCTTCTTTGGAGGTTCCCTCTCACCCAGGATGTTTTTGGGGCACGCATAGCTCAGATGACCTGTATCCTGTGATGTTATGACATTCAAAAGACAGAAAAAAAAAAGATTATACTTGCAATTGTAACTCACTCAAATTTCACAGGACAAAAAAAAACTGAATACGCACTGACCCCACATTCGTAACATTTAGTCTTGTCTGTGTAGTTCCGTCTCCTTATAAACTCAGTCGCTCGCCCGTTGTCTATGGCGATGCTCGCCCTCACTGTTCTGCCAAACAGCTGGGAGAGAGACACATTTTTAACTTTGACAAGTTAATATCCATTAAAAAAAAACATTTGTGACATGGAGACTGCCGCTTACGCTCAGTGTTACGGTGTAAATACACTCACCTGTTTGTTGTTCACTGCTCTTGCACAGTTATGAGCAGATTCTCTGTCCAGGAAGAGAACAAACGCCACACCTTTACTCTGGCGAGTGTCTTTATCTTTCACGATTGTAACCCTAAAATTGAAATAGTTATTAATAATTTTAAAAAACATAATAACTATTACATTACTATATATATTCAGTGTAAAAACAATCTACTCTTGTCTATACATACAGATATACATACACCTTATTTACCTTTTTATATGTACATAGATTTGTTCTTGTTTATGTCTACGTTTACCTGTCAAGTCCTCTGTTTTGTTTTTTAACTGTACCTATGTCTATATATGTTTGATGTTTGTACTATAAGAGCAACCGGAGTCAAATCCCTTCTGTGTGTGTACCTGGTGATTTAAAGTGAGTCTGATTCTGATACATATATATTGATTGTTGCGGTTTATGAGTTCTTTGACATTGCTATAGTAAAAAACAAACAAACAAACAAAAACCCCAAATAAATGATGACACACAGCTATTACTTACTTTACAACCTTTCCATATTTGGTGAAGAGCTGCAGTGAGACAGAGTGATGTGTTTCAGTGAGACAGTTCAGATCAGAGTGGACTTAAAACTTGTCGTAAGGACTGACTTACCTTGTGCAGGTCATTATTGGTGAGAGAGAATGGCAGGTTGGACACGTACACGGTGCTTTTGCTCGGTGCCAAACCTCCGCTCATACTGGACACACTGTAAAACCAAAACAATAATCATAATAACAATGATACACAAACAGCTACTTGGCTAGCTTCGGAAGTCCACCATGCTTGTAAAGTAATGTAAACGCTGCACAACACACTTACCAAAACACGGCCTCCGCCGCGGTTTGAATAACACCAAACAATAATAAAGAAAACGTGTTTAAAGCTGCAGCTGTGCGCTAATGTTCAGACATTGACAACAGAAGCAAGCGCCATGTCTGGACGTCTCATGCCGATGACGCGTGCGCCTCCCTCGGCCAATAAAAGAGCCGTTTGTCGCTGTAGCTACCAGGCTAGGCTAACCAAACGTTAGAGGAAGGTGAGACTGTTTCGACTGTTTGCGTGTCAGAAACGACATTTACCGCTGTGTTTATCCATAAAACGCCACACGGCATCGTTAATATTCATGTAGCATTTTTGTACGTCCGTTAACTTGCTCTCAGGTGTCAAAAAAAATAAAAATGTGGCGATGTTTGCAGCATATATGGAGGCTAGCTAACTAGCAGTGCTACATGAAGCTACAGCTCATTTCATCACAGAAACACGTCACATATAAAGCATATAATAACTTATAAACTGGGTGTTTTTATCCTGGTGTTGTTGGGTCAACTGGACATTCAACTGTTTTGCATTAAATAATCCTCAGCTATTGTTTTTATAGAAACCTCTTCTTTTTTTTTTTTTTACAGGTTGTGTCCGACTCACAGAAGTCCAAAAGTAAGTAGTTGAGTGATGAACACCTTCCTCTACATTCATGTTTACATCAAACTGAAGAAATGCTACGACTTTTAGAGCATTTTTTCATATTGCAATGTTAAATACAGGGTTCCCACGGGTGCTTGAATTCCTTGAAAATGCTTGAATTTCAATTCAGTGTTTTCAAGGTTATGAAAATGCTTGAAATTTGTGTGATGTCTATCTGTCACTGTTATTGCGCTATGGTAGTTACACAATACACCGCTCACAAGCTGAGAATACAAGCCAATTCACAATTAGTTAAAAATCAAAACAGTCAATCTACCACCATATGAAATAATGCTAATTAGACCCATATTATTATGCCATACAGTGGCACCGCTGCGCTTCCCATGACCATCATGGCAAACACAACTGGTAGGCTACCTATTTAAAGGTGCTGGAAAAATGGAAAAACTGGTGCTTGAAGGTGCTTGAAAAGTGCTTGAATTTGTTCATGGAAAAAGGTGTGGGAACCCTGTAAATATAACTAGTAGTTTTTGCAAGAGCTGCTTTGCTGCAGTTTATATTTAACCAGGCTCAAAGCTAAAGTGTCACAACACAACATTTTCCAGTCCCGTGGTTGTCATTAAGTTAAAAATCAAATCAAATGTCTAGTGATAATGTGTCTTATGTGATATAAGTGTTATTGCTGCACAAAGGAGTTGAACAAAGATCAACATACAAAAGCTTTATTGTTGTTATTTATTTTGTGGCACCCTTCCACATTTACATGAGTCTCTCACTCTTTTTCCTTTTGCAGTGACGTATAGGAGAGACCGGAGTATACGAGAGGTGTACGATGAACGCTTTTTAACAGAGAGACCAGTGAGTTGTTCTCTCTTCATCGCTCTTGACCGTGTTGCAATATGTGTTCATGTAAACATAAGTAGGAAAGTGTTTTCCCAAGTAGCCATGTCAGACATCATTTGGTGAAGGAAGGCTAAAAAATATAAATATATCGTTAGAATCATTCTTTGAATTTTTCATATTTCTGTTGTCGTCAGGAACAGGCAGTGAAAGGCATAGACAGTGAGTTAGGTTTACTCCATCAGAAGTGCCTGGTGGACTTTCTACTTCAACGGTTATGTCAGGTACATCAGGTGACCGAAGTTCTACTTCAACGGTTATGTCAGGTACATCAGGTGACCGAAGTTTGAACAGGTTGCCATGGTGAAGTCAGCTTCTGCCTGAAGACATCTATGAAATGAAACGCTGAAATGGGAAAAAAAAACAAAAAACAAAAAAACAAGTTAAGTTGACATGTAAAGTCATAAAATGTATTCATCCTGGTAGGGTCCATACCCACGGGCATCTGGATCAGTGGAGAGGAGGGGCCCTTTTGGCAGGCCAGAGGATGACTATAGTGGCCGCAGTGGGTACGATGGATATGAAGGAGGTCCGCGCTTTTTCCCGAATGGAGGAGGCCCACGAAATTACCATGAAGATCAGAGGGGCTATCATAACGACGGTCTTCATTTCCCTGCTGAACGGAGAACTGGTCCACCTTCGAGGAGGGTGAGACTGTAAACGGCATGCAATTTTAACATTGTTCTTTAGCCTACTGTAATACATATCATGTTAATACTGTTGGTATTAACATGATAATATGCATACTCATCTCTGTCCAGCTGAGGGCGCTACAGTTGAAAATCTTACTAGCCACACTGTCTGCTATATTGTAACCAGATATTTAATATATGCATATTGAATTTTCAAATGACTCTTCAATAAGGAAGACTGGATTCGAAGTATCAAAGTTGAATTTATTATTCTTGTACAAGAAGGAGCGTTTAACAGTGCAACACACAAAAGGGGTTACAGAGAAAAAGGCTCCCAGAAGAGCCTTGACAATTAGTTCTTGTACACACTAAAATGGGCTGTCTCGGACACCTCCCCATAGATACAGATAGCATCATAACGTCTTTCTCATGTCTCTAATCAGCAGTCAGCAGAATATCCCTTTGTCTAAAGGACCCGCATACACACATTATGTGATTTTAAAAACATCTGAACCCCAGTATAACCCTAATTTTTATAACGCATATCACTTGTGACATTTCAATTTCAAGACATGTTTATAAAGTCAGGCACCTACTGTATGTCTTGATATATTTTGTTTTTGGATCCATAAAATGCTGTTAAATAGGGGAGTGTTTTAAAATCAAAATGTGTTGCATTGCTTATAGTTTCAGACAGATTAATTCTAACTAATTTCCAGAACATTTGTATTTGTTTATCAAAATCGCTTAAAGAAAAAGTGCCATCAAAAGTCACTCATGGATATTATCTTTTTTATAGGAGGAGTATCCTTACAGAGGACCCAGGGAAGACCCACACCCAGGACGACCTATGGAGTTTGGGTAAACTGCATCTGTTTGACTTAGTAGACAGGATTTATTTTTTGGAAAGAAAATACAAAGTCATAGTTCCTATAACTTTATTTAAATTGGATGGCGTCATTATGGACAGCAGGGGTCAGTCTTTCTCTATGTGCTTGTGTTGTGAACAAGTCCTCTGTGTTTAATTTCTAGGCAGGGGGCGGGGGGTTTCTGCTGGAGTGCGCCTCCGTTCTCAGTATGTGTTTGAAATGTTGGTTTACATAGCAGCAATCATAAATCATGGTCTGCTCTGACCCGTATTGGCCTGTCTGACCCGATTCATATTTCTCCTGGACTCACCTGGCTCAACACTTTTATAGCTTAGATGACTTTTCAGTCGAGCTACAGTTCTCAGCCGTATTTAGGCTACGGATTGGGTTGCAAAAATCAAGGCCACAGATTTTAGTTGACGCAATTCATTGAGTCTCACTCAGTCATTTCAATAAACAAACTTTCTAGCCGTTTATGGGCAAAGCCAAAGAAAACACAGATGACATTAACAAATGCATGTTTTGCCATCATTGTTCGATAGAAGTAAAAATAAAATATTGAGGGGAACATTGATTGTGATCAATGTAGATGCTGCTTTTTGTTGTTCATTTAAAGTGGTTTCTATGATTTTTAAAGAATGGCATTATTTATTTTTTTATGTTTTCAGGTAAATTATTATTCTCTAAAACATTAAGACGTATAATTTTTAATGCAGGTGTGCTTTAGAACAGTAAAACAAAAACTGATGGTGGAAAATAATTAATTCTTCATTTGTTTTAAGGTTGCACTTGTGCTGTGTGACGGTGCCAAAATGAATGATAGTTTTGATGGTCAATTGAAGTTCATTTACCCACCCAGAAGTGAAATAATATAACACAATTTAGCATGACTCTAGATGTAGACAGTCCAGTGTAGTTTAATGACATGTGAAAAGTGAAATGATTCAGCTTAAATCTCTTAAATCAGGGACTAATCTTAAAAAAAAAACACACCGTCAGACAAATTAAACTGATTAAATTCACCACCCAGCAGGCAGAACGGGGCTTTCGCTCTAAACAAATATTTCAAGCTGTGAAAGGACACTGAGGTCATTTCCGGCATGGGGATTGGTGTGAGTAAAGGTCAGAGGTCAGTTGAACGGTAGTGGGGAGTTAGGAAAAGGGGCACACAGAGACTGGAATTGTACGGAATACACAGAGTGGTAAAACATCTGTTAAAGCCAAGATAAAAATGTGCACAATGCATATAAATGTTTATTTTATGTTGAAATTCACATCCCTGTAAGGCAGGCTGTACCCTGGCAGTACTGGTATTTTAAGGTTGCTTGTATAAAGTGACCAAATAGTACTTGCTGCCATTTTAAACCTTGTTTGTGTACAGTATGTGTCTGCAGCCGACCACACGTTTGTGTGTTTTTACTCCTGCAGTGCCCGTGCACCTCCGCCTCATGGCGTGCGAAACCAGGGCATCTACCCAGCACCCAGATCACTTCCAGAGAGCGGCGAAGACACACTAGTGCAAGCCATCCTCAACCTGGACAGAGGGTATGAATAAATTCAAATATCATATCATTGCATAAGGCATTCTTATGTATGTCCTCTCCAATTATGAGACGCTGTCATCTGTTTTTTTTCCAGAGAGGACAGAGACCACTACAGGAGAAAGGCAGCCCCGTTCCCACCAATCAGAGAGCGCTCCCCTGTCCGCCGCGAGGTGGCCCGCTCCCCCCACAGTCGCTCCGGCTCCAGTGTCAGCAGCAGAGGCTACTCACCTGACAGAGCCAAGAGTCTGCCATTTCCCACACAGCAAGGCAAGAGTATGTAGAACTTAGAGTTTCCCCTCCCCTGATGTGGTGTGGATGCAAGATTTGTTGCAGCTGACAAATCCTTAAATGTACAGATGACAAAACATTTTTTGAAATCATTTACTCCCTCCAGTTTTAATTTTATTTAAAACATTTTTTGCCTGTAAATCACAAAAAGAACATGCACTCATTGATTGCAACCTTATTTGAAAAGCAGCACTGTATACAAAAATTTGAAAAAGACCATTCAGGCCCCCAAAATGTACAAGCATTGTCAAGAAGACCTCTCTATTATTTCACTGCCTTATCAATGACTGATAATCCGGCTGACTGGCTTTTCAGGTGTGGACGGTCCAGAGGGTTACGCAGGTGTTTCAGAGCCCCCCCTCTGGGGGGCACTCTTTCCTCAACAGACTGGACATGACACTTTGGGTCTGTACATTGAGCCATGAGAAAAAGCTTGGACTTGGGTGACAGCGAGCTGATTTGTTGTTCCTCACACATCTCCTTGCATCCTTGTCATGTCAGAGGGGAAAATGTTGTGGCTTCCTACACTCCAAAGAGGTCTGGCTGAAATCTGGAGAAGGATGCAAGGATGAAAGCTAGAATGAATTAAATGCCCGTAGATGTTTTGAAATGTTTAAACCTTTTTAAAGAATAAAATGGAACGCATACAATATAACCTATGAATTCGGACAGTCAGAATAATGGATCAAAAGAATTCCAACCATGATTAAAGAAACTTGGGCAAAATCCTGTCACCCAGGTCCAAAGCAAGATGCATTATGAATATGAGTTAAGTTCCCTTTTATGTCATTCCTACTTCCTGTTGTGGAGGTACATTAGCACTTTACATGGTTCCCACAGAAATTCAATATGTGAAGATTTAAGTTAATGTCTCCACCAAAGAAGAAAGATGCCATTATGTTGTCCCACATTAGTCAGTTCAGACGTGATGCTGTGTGCATTACAGTTTGTCTGCTCTGGAAATAACAATTGACAGAAGCGGCAAGCAATTTCGATGCCTGTCGGATTTGTATTAAATGTTTTTATTGATCTTTCTGACTCTGGACACACTGTGGGTTATAAAACTAATTTGGCACCAGGCTAATGATAACTCCTGAATCTATAGAAAAAGGTGCTAACGTATCTCCTTGTTTACTGCATGCTCCCTTTGTTGGTTGTTTTGTAAGTTTTATAGATCTCAACCTTCCAAGTTCCCTGTTTCCACAAGTAGCAGAGTGGGTTTTTTTTAGGTCTGTTACCATCTCCGGTGCTCGTCATCTCTCCTTTTTCAAATATCCATTTTGACTGGTGCTTTTTACTCGTGAATTGAATTTAGCGGACCTCAGAGCGAGGTTAATCATGCTTACATGGCAAGAATGTTTGGTAATTCAAAATGCATGATTGTAACCTCTTGAAAGCAGAAAGAACATCATTAATCATATTTTTAGCGAAGCATCAGGGGAGTGAGTGTGCTTGCTAGATTGCTGTAAGATCAAAAAAGGCCTAGTTATTATATACACAGCCAGTGACCCTGCGGTTTGGTCTTTCTACAGGATATGAAGAGACTTATTCTCAGAGCAAGATGGCCGGTAAGTACAGTTGTTCTAGACAGGATAGAAAAGCTGCATCAAATTCAGTTTGGCTGTGCGTTTTGTTTTGTTTTTTAACCTAGATAATTTAAGTGCCATCTCTGTACCATTTCATTTAATTGATTTTTTTTTTCACTATAAAGTAACGAAAGCGGGATGAGTTGACATGCAGAGGATTTTTTTTTTTTCTTTTCAGAAATATACAAAGGTTACAATCGTTAAACTTAACCTATTCCCAGTCTGTGTAACCTGAGAGAGACAGAGAGCGTTTCTAATGTGTCCAGCAGCCAGCCTTCCTCCCTGCTCTGTCTGCCACTTTGTCAGGCCTCATAAAGATGCCACCGGGTCGTGTGTGGAAGAACACGGAAAGAGTATAGGATGTCTGATGGATATTCCTGAAGCCAAAGCTTCCACATCGGAGTGTTTTTTGTTTCATAGCGAGGATTTCAGAGCTCGGGTTTGTTGGTAGACTTGGTCGGTCGGTCGGCCGCAAAGCCTCTAATGCTTGAGGACAGTTGGTAGAAGGACAAATGGAAAGTGAGAGAGGAGGCGGTGTCTGATTTGATGAGAAGGAATCTGTACAAGAGAGAAAATGTACGTCGCAGTGTATCCACCCACTGGTGTTCAGAGCACGGTGATGAACCATCTGTTTCTTGATTGTTCCAGATGTTCTAGCCTCGGTACCTGCCTGGATCCTGAAACCAAAACTCAACACCTTTTTACAGAGCCCTGATTTACCATAAGCACATACTTACTTTCCAGACATACTAATTGTCGCTTTCTTTCCATTGAATTTCTGCTTCCTGCCATTTTTCTCATTTCGCTAGTTTATCATTTTCTTAGTCCATATCATGTTATTTTTATCCCGCATTTAGGTCTCATTGTGTCAAACTTTTTTTTGTCCCTTTCTTGTGTCTTCAGACAAAATTCCTGGCCTGTCAAGAGAAGGCTCCCCGCACAGCGCAACCTCAATCAAGGTGAGCCAGAGTAGATGAATATCTTTATCCAAACTGCGATACTAATTGTGCTTAAATTGACTTTATACCCGAACAAACACAAATGTAACACAAGCCTAAGCTTCTTCTCATTAATAGAAGATTTTTGTCCTAACAGCACCAGTTGTACGTGGACTGTTCTATCTATTATATATCATGGACTGTCACTGTACGGCAGGATGCATCTGGAACTTTTTAAATTCCATCCTTCTAATAAATGTTTAGTCCATTGAAGTATGTTAATGGTTTTTAAAGTGGCCCTCACGCAGAGCATAAAAGCCATCAGGCCTGTGCTTTGTTTACCTGTGTTGTAAGCAGACTTCAATCACAAGAACTCATAATGGCGTAGGGAAAAGGGCTCAAGTGTCGCCGAAAGTACCAGCCGTCCTCCCTTAAAGCGCTTAAAGAAATGCTTTGACTGTTTTGAGTAGGTATTGAATGTAGATCTCTCCTGCCTGTTTTGCAAATAATAGCTTGTTTTGCTGATATCATCCATTTCCAACTATGCAGAGGAGTGTAAATACAATCAGATGTGATTAGGCGCAATGCGTCTGGCTGTGGCCACCCAGAAGTGAAGAGGCTAACTCGGTAGCCCAAGTCATAGCTTTATCATAGGATCTTCGCCGCAAAGCCAGGAGAAGTCCCCGTGGAACTCATCAGGATGTGTTTAGAGCGTCTACAATGAACAATCGTTTCCTTTTTTTCTGTTAAAGAGACTGTGTCTGACTGTGTTTGGTGGCTGTGGAGCAGATGTAGCAGGTCAGTGGTCGTGCTTATGAGAAGTCGACGCGTGACATAAGGGGTCACAGGAAAAGCCTTGCTGTTTCCAGCGAGTATTATGCTTCATTTGCGTCAAATAAGAATGGACGGTAGAGATGGGAAAGTGGGGATTTCATTAGTTAGCTCAACAATGCGATTTGGCAAGATGAAGCTACCCTTAAAATCATGTATTTATATCTGTGAAGTTAATTAATAAATTAAAAAAGTAGCCTAAAATCACAAGAATTGAAGGGACTGTTGGCCTAACTAGTCTGAAACCACACTGCAGCTGGCCTGAGAACATTCCCATGATGCACTTTGATCAAATCTTCCTAAATGCTGCTTTTGCTGTCCAAGCAAGCAGTCTTGTCATTTATCTCATTAGCAGCCCTCAGATCTTTTTCTGAACACGCTTGGAGGACTTTGTACGTCACCATGTTTTGTTTTCTGTGATCGCTGGTTTGTCCCTTTTGACTGTCATGGTGGGCACTTGGATGTCTTTGTAAAATCATGCTTTGCTTTACATGTCAGAAATTACAAGATCCAAACCTAGTCCTTTCCTCTCCTCCTTGTGTGCATTTTTGCAAGAACCACCCACCACCACCACCCCAATCAACTGCTGTGATGAAAGTTTTACTAAGTGCCCCACCCCTCCACACACACACACACACACACACACACACACACACACACACACTGCTGCTTTTTTGCTGTGTTTGATCTAGCCTGTGGTGCATTGTTGTTTTCTGTTCTGGGGGCACAAACCCGTAACCTTGGCCAAGATGAAAGGCTGTGCTGTGCCCCCAGTAAAGCTTGCACTTATGGCCCCAGCCGCTGCCTGCTGTGGAGATTCAACAAACACACACGCAGGATTTCTGGAGCCATCCCAGACAAAAAAGACCAAAGAAGGGGACCTAAAGAGCAGCTCTGGCTCTGGCTGCAAGCCATGGTGGCCCTAGTGGGTGGGAGAGCATGTCCCGTAACCGAAAAGGTCACCAGAAGGTTTAATCCCAACACGGCATCAAATTCCTGTTAATTACAGTATAACATTTATCAACTAAGACAACTGCTCAGAATAGGTTAGAAACCTGTTGTGATTTCAGGAGAACGGATATTGTGACAGGGAAGTCAGTTTTTTTTATTCAGGTGATGCACGCTAAATTTTGATGATCCCCTGACTTTTCCTGTAGTGCCACCAATGGGTTTTGGATAATTGCAATGAAATTTGGTTCAGGTTTTTTTATGTTTCCCACAGGTTGAATTGTAATTTTGGTGATCCCTTAATGTTTTCTCAGGGCCATCATCAGGTCAAAATTGTATTTTTTTCCAACACGATCCCAGCTGACATTCCCATGAGCCTCTGCTGTTCTTCATTTTAGTGGTATAACTCACACCAAATGAATTGCGAAAGCACAGTAATGAGGAAACTACAGCAGTCCTAACTTTAAAGGTCAGTTCATGGTTCACCAGACCAAGCAGAAAAAATAACAAGAAAGAATACTTAAGGTCTAAAAAGCTTTTGTTAAATACATATTTAGTATTACATTAAAAAGGATTACTCATACCTCCCAACGGATGACCTTTTCATTTTAGTCCAGTTTGCACAAAATGTATCTGTCAAGCTCGGTATTGATAGTGTAACATCCCTTCCAGATTAATATGTGCCCAGAGAGTTGAAGTGAAAGACTCGGACAGGAATATATTTTCCACTGTCTAAGGAGGCTGAAGACTGACAAACGAGATCTTTGATACGCGCACAAGCATACACATTTCTTCCAAGCATGGCTTCAGGGAGGGAATTGGATGGAAGAATAATTGGATGATGTTTTTGAGTTGTGCTTTTTATTTTAGACCACACTCAGCGTTGTGATGTACCATCTCGTGTAATTACTCTCCTCAGTCATCTTGAGGTTTAATATGACTTAGTCCCTGGCCTGTTTCCCTTTAATATATGAGTGGACTTTAGTCATGGCTGGGCAGTTCTGCTCCCTGGCCTTCAAACTCTAATAGTATCAGGAAATGAGCAAAAGAAATTGAGCGGTGATCCAAGTTGGCCTCATTTCTCCCCTTTGCTCTTTCTTTTGGCTTTGACAGTAATACTTATGGCTACTAGAGTTTCCAGTCTACCCATTAGATGTCTCATCATGGCTTGTCTAGCCTGATTTTCTTTTCTTAAGTTATAAAAACAGCTGAAATATCAGTTTCTACAATTCACCTAGAAGTACAGTTCGTCACAATCTGCTAAGTAATGAGAGTGGTGTAAAATATGAAGATCCACATCTGTTCTGAAGGTTTGTAGTCCTATCTCCTGTCTTAAATTGTAATTCCTATGAATCCCTAATTCTTGACAAGTTAAACCCACACAGTGTAAACTCTGACTTTTCAGCTGTACATGCTAAAGGAAGGATGTGGTTGATGATGCATAAGAAAGGATGAAGCTTGGACATACAGAAAAGCTAACAGTCAGTAGGTCAGGTCATACCATCGCACACGAGTGCCTCGGCTATAAGTTGTCCGTGTAACTAGCATTGTTATCTTGACAGCAGTAAAAGAACACTTTTAAAACATTTATTGAAACTTTTATAGTCATAACTTCTATGGTTATCTGCCATACGTTTTCCTTTGAGCAGCAACTCACTCCTCTCTTCTCTCCTCTACCTTTTTTAGGAGGAGAACCATCCCCCAGAGGGAGAAAAGGAGGAGCTGCTGGTGGCTCCAGTCGTGGAGGAGAGCCAAAAGTTGTCTGCGGACAACTTCCAAGAGCGGCGAGCTCTAGCCATTGCAGCCAAAGCTCAGGCGATAGAGAAGGTACCTATCCATCCTCTGAAATCTAAATCTATTAAGTGGAAGGAAGTATTATTTTGTACCTCAGCCAACACTTGTTTTCAGATTTGATACATTGTTTTCTCTGGATAACATATCTCAAATTCTTCATTGGTATTTATGTAGCATCTGTGAAGGAAAATATGAACAATTTGTGTCAGTAGCTCTGTTGCCTCGATTGGAAAATCGCTGCATATACAATCTTCTCATAACAAGTTGGAAATTTGTAAGACTTTTCTATAAATGTCCACTTGCCGCATGCATGACACATGCTGTAACCTTGGAAAACGGCCCCGTACATATGGTGGCTGTGACTCTCCTGGCTCACACGTGGATTATTTTACTGGACAGGCATTACTGGAACAGCCACCTATTATATTCCTAACAAGGCAGGAAATTAACTTTCCTGTCCACCAGTCACAGTAGTGGGCACATCCCAAAGTCCACCAATTTGCCAGCCAGATATCATGTTTCAGAACAGTATTTAAGTGATGGGTAATTATCTGCCAAAGAAGCTGGTTGCCAGATATATCAACGTCTTCCTGGTGGCTCTTGTTAACCTTCCATCCTGACTGGCACAACTGCAACAATTGCTCATTATGCCCTGCACCAGCTTAATATCCCACATGGCTCGAACGTTACAACTCTCCCTCAGTGTTCGACTCCTCTTTACAGACGCACACACACACGTAGGCCTGCACACAGGGAGTTGGAAACAACAGAATAACGTTCATGGTACAAGAACATATAAACAAAAGCAGAAACACAAGTACAGCCTAGACATGGTATTGGTTTGTGCGTACAATAAATTGGGAGGCCGACCACTTAATGGAGCTAAAACCACCCCAGGCTCGAGGTTCCAACTCCGCTCAGTTATCTAATGAAGGCCATTCCTGCACCAGTGAGCACTACCGCTGCTTTACTGGGACCATTAAACCTGAGCCAGCTCTGCCCTGGAGCGCACACACACTGCGCTCTCACATATAGCTGCGCCACAGAGCCTATAGGCCGTTATAACCCTGTTGCTGACGCTGCAGCTTCTGGCCTGTTTTATAGCCTGTCTCTTTCTCCCCCATCTGTGTCTCCTGGTGTTCATTTGAGCTCTGTTGTGTGAGCTTTGGTTTGTATTTTCGGGGTCAGGAATAACCTTAATATGAGAGTGAACCGTGTATTCTAAGATTATGAAATCTCTGATTTTTCTTTCCAGGATTTTTGATTCTCAGATTTGTCTCTTCTTTTTTTCTTTTTTTTTTTTTGGCTTGTGTGTCCTCCAGATCACATGCATGAAGGTTGTTTGTCACTTGGCAGTCCTCACTCTGTCTTTTATGAAAGGCTGGCTAGATTAGTCATGATTGTAAGTGAAGTCAGCCCTTGTTCCTGTCACACACCAGGCCAGAAATAGAATTTTTACTAATAAAATCAAAGATGCCCAGCATTTTTTTTTCCACTTATTCTCTGTGCAAGTCTTTGTGGGCAGAAAGATGAATAGAAACACTCTGTCTTGTGTGTTGGTAAACACTTTAACCCTTTAAACCCATTGTAAACACCAATCAAAACCCGAGAGAATCACTTTCACATGATGGTTGGTTACCTGCCAAAGTGGCGAATGGAAAATGTATAAGCACTTGTCTGGTGGCTGGTATTCATTTCCCATCATGCCCAGAGCACACCAGCTAAACACTCTCGATTTAGACTCTCTTTTTCAGTCTTTAAAAAAACAAAACAAAGTCGCTCTCACATGCATCCTGTGAAGTCGCCGCAGCGCTTCTGTTGCAGTATGGCTCTCGCGTTCAGCCACTTGTCAAGTGTCGGCCAGATGTTTGGCTTTCTGTGCCCCAATCTGGTCTAGCCATCTCGCCTAAACACAGGGACACAAACACACCCGAGTCCAGTAGCTCCCCTCAAAAAGCTCACCAACTGTCTCTCCACTGTTCACAGTTCACAAGCTGAAGTTTCCATCATGGGCCAGACATCATGCTGGGCAGCGTTATACCAGCGCCTCAGTGTGTGTTTGTATAGCTAAGTGAAATTGAACCACTGAAATTCAACCTGAACCCTGTTCTCATTGACTTTGGCTACAGTACAGACTAACTGGTTATAGTGAGTGACAAGGCATGAGAGGCAATAAAGGGTATTATGTTTTACTCCTCGCAGTCCAGGCTGTGATACAAAGGGAGTTTTATTTCATTTGTTGAGGAATCTAAATATATTTGGCTGCAGCACAGACAGCCAGACAGTTCCAGCCACAGTGGGTTTTTTTTTTTTTTTAAAGAAAGATGGCAGAACTGGACTCAGGCCCCAACTCTTTCACACCGCTTTCCTAAAGCCACGATGGCTCACATGCTCACTCCGAGTCCTGTTTCAACTGGCTGTAGAAACTTTTCAAGATGTTTTCAGAAGCGGAGACAGTTTTGGACCGACCCACACCCCAAAGTCGAGAAATTGTGCTTTCCTTCCTGATTGGATAACAAGGGAGGGATTTCAGGAAGCGCGTTTGAATACAGGAAGTACATTTTCAGCACATTGTTATCTAGGAACGACTTTCCCCCTGTATTCATAGAAGTTGTTGTCAGCACTCTTGATTGGAGACTTCCTCCGAAAAGTTGATAAATTCACTGTTATCAGCTGCGGAGTGAAACCGTAGGACATTAAAAAGATTTAAAGGACAATGTGATGTTGCTAAATTCAGCACAGTAGAGCAACCTGCTATCATAGGTTTGCTTTCTGCACAGTTTTTGTTAGTCGGTTGTGTAACATCTTCCACTTCATCGTTCATTGTACATGGGGAATGTATAGAAACGCCCAGAGGAGGCGGTGGTGTGTTCATTTTACGTCAGCGCTCTTTCCTGAAACTGTTTATACCCTTATGTTAACCTTAAATTTCCCGTGAATTGCTTCGTCCTATTGTTAGATTCAGGTCACCTTAAGAGTGAGAACTGAAACCTTTTTAGAGGGAGACCTTTCAGAAAAGTTTACAGTAATTTATTCTGCATTGTATAATTTCTAGAAAATACATTTGTCAGATCTTTACTTGTGATCTCTCCTCTACCTCGACTAATGCTCTGTGTTCTAGGAACATTGTGAAAAGCTATAAATAAGCCAGTGAGTCTGAATGCCCCACAGCGCGGTAGCCACTGTGTTGGTATCCGGTGAATGACTGAAACTCACCCTTCCCTGGCCTAATTTTACACACGCAGGCGCATGTATAAACACACTGATCCGCACACAGCCTTCGTCATTTGAAGTGCCCTTGTGTCTGCCAGCGCGCTGACAGTGAACGCTTGACGCGTGACTTAATAAGTAGCAGTATCAGTGGGTTAATTCACTTCCACTTACTCAGGGAAGAGAATCGATTGTGAGAGATTGAGAGTAAGACATACGAGGCACGGAGAGACTGACTAGAGGAAGAAATGTGTTGTGAAATAGTGGAGGGACAGATGGAGAAAAGGGACAGGAGAGAGCAGCGTCCCACAGAGAAACTGAGGTGTGTCCCTGAGGCCTGTCAGTGTGGACACTGTCATCACGCTGTCCATGGCCTCATATGTGATGTGCATATTTATTTTATTTATTTATTTTAGCATTTTATGCTTCAATTAAGGTGGTTATAGTGGAAGGACGACAAGAAACAAGGGAGACAAAGCTGCAACAAAGGTCCCCAGCCAGATTAGAAGTGTGGCTGTACCACAAACTTTTCTAAGCCTCGGACTAACCTCTTAATGATTTGGACAATCGACAGAAATTCAACCATAATTGGACTTAATTAATTAATTATTTCCAACTGCTAAAATGTGCATGTTTTTTAAGTTTAGGGTACCATACCTACGGGGGACTCTCCTGCACCTGAACAAAGTTAGTGTTGCTTTAGTGCGACTTGGACATGTAAGGTGGAAAAGGACTGCGGTGTAGAATTTGTCTCGGTTTCATGTGTGTGGGGAATCCATGCGCAGCACATTTGGCGCCTTTAGAAAATGGAAACTGACGTATAAAATATTACCGTCAGCTCAGGTGACTTGATATTTTCCCCCTCTGGAATTTCATTCAGGTCATATGAAGCATCACAAGTTGGAAACAAATCTGTTTTGGTATTTTGCAAATTGAACCAGTTTATGTGGCAGCAGTGGGCTCCCTCCATTATTTTATGAGACATTTGAGGCTTGGTGTGAAATAGCAGCTCCCAAACAAGATACCACCACCTCTTCCTCATTGTCCCTCTAACAGCTGTTATAAGCCTCTGAGCCGCCACTAAAATGGGGGTTTATTGCCTCTTGGGCTACCCTGTCCTACATAAAGGGCCCTTATTAAACTCGAGAGGAGAAGTGTTTATCTTTTGACACTACATGATGTGTGTTAACACCAGAATGATCAGCTCAGGCTCAATGACAGAGTGAATATTTACACCTAGGCGCCAGGTAGAGCAGGAAGGAAACAACTTTTTCATCTCCTCAATTAAGAGCTTTTTTCTCATCGAGGGTGACCTCTGCCTGTTGACACTTTTCAGGGTCAACGGGCAAATCTAAATACATATGGATGTAAATGTATCTCCTAAATGTTTTTTGAAAGAAAGGCATTGCTTTTTATTTTTTATTTGCGCATGTCAAATTGTCATTTGCATGGAACAGAACACACATGTCATTTGACTCATTGCTGTCCTTTTCCAGGTGTACCGTCAGGACTGCGAGACATTTGGCATGGTGGTGAAGATGCTTGTGGCTAAAGACCCCAACCTGGAGAAGCAGGTGCAGGTTCCTCTCAGGGAGAACCTCGGGGAAATCCGTGAACGTTGCCTGGAGGACCTCAAACACTTCATCAGTGAGCTGGATGAGGCAGTTCGGCAGCCAGAACCTTCCGTCTGTGACTCGATCACCACAGCTACAGCCCTGACGGGTCATAAACTTTCAAAGAATGCAGTCAATCACAGCTCGTCTTACTGACACACTGGCCTGATCTGCCCTCTGTGAGACTGAGCATGGTAGGCTTGACTGCTGAAGACGATGGATATCTTGGAAACGTTTTGAATTGCTGGACCTAAAACAATTCTACTGCACAGCAAGATGGTGAAGATGCAGTGATGCATTGTATGTGGGAATGAACAGTGTTAGTTTTGAACAGACCATTTGTACTTTCAAGTTCTGTCAAATGATCTTAATAATAACTGTCAAATGTTGGCAAAAACACTTATTTAAAAAGCTCTGTCTCACATCACAAGGGAACGGTTTAACATTATTTAACCAGTTTTGATAAAAAAATGTGTTCAGCATGATCATACTTTTCCCAAGGAAGACAATGTTTTGTACTATTTTCAGATAGGAGTTATCATTTTGTAGCAGTCGGATGTATGACCTGGTGCTGCTAAATTTATTGTTTATGTTCTTGTATAAATTTGTACTGCCTGTTCAGTTCCTTTTTATTGTGTTGTCTCATTTTGCCTTTCAAACTTTATGCCCCCCCACTCCCTCTGGGAAAATCAGTCACAAAGCTTAATTATTTGGTGAAATTGAGACAAAGTTTTGCATAAACTGAGATGTCTCTGAAGGATGTAGTAAAGATGATTTCTGTTAACTTGAAGGTTTCTTTTTTGTGATGTATTGACACAAGATTCATAAATGGCCCATCAACATCATAGACCTCATCCAGTGTTTAAGGATCAGTTCACATGCCATATAGGTTTTTGCATGTTACAGATTCCTAACATGTGATACTTTAAAATTTAAATGCATGCACATCATTTCCAATCGCCACTCTTACGATGTGCATGTTACATATTACATTTTTACAAGATTTGATCATTTCCAGGTTTTCAAAAGTTCAAAATGCCATGAACTCTTTGGTGCAACTCACTATAAAAGACCAGTACAATCTGAGAGCTACACAATATTTAATTTAAAAATAAATGGGTCAAACATTTGAAGAAAACAATAATCATTCCTGAAGCTTTATGAGGAGAAAATTATTTATTACAAGCGTCTTTACATCACGAAGCATTTAGCTGGTTATGTCAGAGCAAGGGTAGTGAACAGTTCAGCTGAATATGGAGAATGCAAGAGTTGCCGCTATTTGTTTTAATATTTTGTACACCAATAGTGAGCATTGTGGAGTATACATTATAATAGACATTGTTACAGAGTAACATGGCACTTAACTGTGAAGAACACAGTTTATGAAGTGGCACCTTCTTTGTTGTTTTTCATAGAACATTAACGAGGTCTGTTTGTACACCTTTATAACTGCTATTTTCTATACCATTCACTTCAAAAGAAACAATTCTTTAAACCACAGATACAAAAATACCGGTATTAAAATCTTAACTTAGTATATACATTATCATTTTGTACTATTATGCATTAAATAATTATTTGGTTTGTTTCTATTTTCTACTTTGTCAACCTCTGTGTACAATGTGTTGCCATTTCAACGCGCACAAAGATATTGCTGCAAAACGTTTAACTGAACATAAAACATTTTATTTAAAACTTAATGGCAAATGCTGAAATGAAAGAAAATGTTTGTCATTCTGACAACTCTGCATAATTTTGGTCTGCACTGTCTAAATGTGTCCAAAATTACCAGTCCATGCATCATATTAGTGCTAAAATTCAATCAAACCCAGTATCTAGGTCAAATTTGCACACACACAAAGAACAGATTTTCTGACTATGTTACACACATCTAGTCTTTCCTTTGCTGTCTTAGCAGTTTAGTTGATTTATTCTTTTTTTGTAGATTCCACCCAATATGATATGCATCTTGAGATTTGGCCATGCACCTAGGGCGTAATACACAGTCTGTGCATATGGGTTGTTTTAAACAGCCTTTCTGTAACCAGTCCACATGATCAAAAAATCTGACTTTATTGCCTAGTGTGGTGCAGATTATAATATAAATGTACTCTGAGCTGTTAAGAGATGATACAGTTTTTGGAACGGTGGCTCTTTCTACGACCAGTCTGTGAGCCATGGCTCTGGGAGGTGAGGGCTGTAACCCTTGTTGGGTAGTCTTCAGCATAGTAGCGCCCAGCCGCTCGAGGCTGAGGGATGGGCTGGCCCAGGAAATAGCCCTCCTCCTCAGAGTCCGATGATGAGGAAGAGCAAGTAGAGCAACAGTCATCCTCATCCCTGTAGAGACCCATGAAATGCTCAACCCGTGCGTCTCCTTGAGCTGAGCCCTGAGGCATATAGTCAGATCGGGTTTGGGAGTAGGCTAAGGGCAGCCTGTGTGCGGGATGCTGTAGGAGCATGGCACCACAAGGAGTGTTTACCAGACCCTGCTGCTGTGGCTCATACGGCCTCTGTGCTTTCTCCAAAGGCACCATGTGAAGGTTGTTGTCCGAGCGGGTTTTACGGCTCCTATGGTGCCGGCCTTGGCGGTGGTGGTGCTGCCTGCTGCGCCCATGGTGGCTTGTTGGGCGACTTCTTTCTCGGCCCATCTCATCTGGGCAGTACACCCTCCGCTGTGGCCTCTCACTCATGGGATGCTTTCTCATACTGACATCAAACCCATCGTTATATCCATTGTCCACAGTGTCTTCTGAGAACTTTACCATCTGAGGAGGCCTGGACTGGGACTTGCTCCTCCTCAGAGCTGGGGCATGGACAAAGGAGGGAGAGATACCTTCTGAATGTGTGGACATTGGGGAGATAAGTCCTCCTGGTGCGGCTCCCCTCATTGCAAAAGCTACCTCCTCGTCATCGCCCTTCTCCATGTTGAGGTTGAGAGAGTTGGCACTGTGGTGAAGATGAGATGAATTAAAGGTTCCCATGTTGCTCATCTTCTCACAGTCATCTGCCACCGAGGGATCCTGCATGGCAAGGGTGTAGACCAAAGGCCTATCCCTGCCGTCTCCTTCTACTGATGCACCTAAAAAGAATGAGCAGAAGAAAGATACTGAATAGCCGTTCACTATAAAAAAGAAAGAACATTTTTCCAACAAATACATGCAACCAACAGTATCCTTACCAGTAATGTTAGAGAGTGCCAAGGAATCCATGGAGTCTCCAGCACCCTGCTCAACTTTCCTCAGCTCATCAGCGATACACTCAAGGGAGTCTTCATACCATTGCCTTGTGTCTGGCCAGAAAGCCTGTCTTCCCGTCCCAGATTGGTCCTGATCTTGGTCCAACTCAAGCTCTTGAATCTTTCTGGCACTGGCAGGACCTGGATGACTCCCATAAGCTGAGTCTCCCAAGCCATCCTGGGACTGGGCCCAGTACATTTCAGGCAGGTGCTTCTTGCTTATCAGTCCAGGGCTAAGGCTGTTGGCTCGGGATTGATTGGAAGTCTGGCTCTGAGTGGGACTGGCAGGGGTTGGAGAGGAGGCAGTAACCCCCATAGATGTAATATCAGGCTTAAGCCATGGGTCAGAGACATTTATTAGTCTGTTTCTGTCACTGCTGGGGCTGGGAGATTTTAGGGGTGGCTGCTGAAGTAGCATCCCGCGGTCACCAAACTTGAGTAGGAGCTGAGTCATATAGTCTTCATGCTGTGCCCACTCCTCTGGATCCTCCTCTCCACCGGCATCCTGGTCCTCCCGCTCCCTCCAAAACCTCTCCTCTTCCAGGCCTAGATGGGTCAGCTTGCGCCCTATGATACCCATGTCACAATCAGCATCTCTGTCACCCTCTTCATCTCCAAACTTATACTCAAACGATGGGACGGTGGCGGGGGGGTTAAAGAGCTGTGACTGTCTCCACTGTTCGGCAGGCTTGCTGCTCTTCCCCATGCGGACACTGCGCCGTGATTCACGTGAGCGAGCAGACTGGAAGGCAGAATCAGACGAGTCGGAGGCATGTATATCTTCCCCCTGACTACAGGCCTTTGAGCAATAGATTCGACCCTGCTTTGGCAAGAATGGGCAGCCCAGCAAGGATGTCTTGCACTGGGCACAACAGAAGCACTGGTCTGTGGCATGCCAGTGTACACCTTCATACGTCATCTGGGCATGATCAACACCTAAAGGATCACAGATAAAGAGAAAAGAAGCACAGTATTAGGTATAGTAAAGAAATACATCTGTGGATCTTGTGTTCGATCTTGGGTATCAAAAGTGTCTTTATATCCAAATATCTAAATATAACTCACCAATGTTTTCACCACAGGCCTCACAGTACTCCGCGTACAGTGACTCAAAGCAGCCACAACAATAGGGTCGGCCATCTTTCATGATGTAGCGCTGCCCCCCTAGCATAGTCTCACACTCGAAACAGGCAAAGTGCTTCATGTGCCAGTGACGACCCTCTGCTTCAGTGCACTCATCGGAAAATATGATCTAAGGGAAAACACCCATACCACTGTTAGTTCTGTGGAGCCCTATGGACCTGGTAATGTACTACTATCATTACTATCTATGTGTCTTACCTCATCACAAGAAGAGCATCGTGGTTTGAGAAGCTCAGCATGGTGTCTTCCGCAGAGGATCTTGCCATTTTGGTAGAAATAGATCAGATCCACCAGCAGCTCTTGACATGTGGCACACACAAAGCACGCTGGGTGCCAGCAGGGGCTCGGGCCTGCTCTGGAGGCAAAAATTGCCATTTCCCCTCCATTGATGCCTCCACCACACTGACAATCAAACACAACAAATGACCCATGAGATTTATATTTCAGGGATGCACTTTGTCAAAGTATCTTACAATGCCTAGGGCAGAACATGTTCATCATTGAGTCTATGACCATGTTTGTTATATTAAAAATACATTTGGTGATCAGTATGCTACCTTGAGAATTATTTGCATAAGGGATTGACACTTCAAAATAAATGTGTAGTACAGCCAATGCCAGTGACACAAGAGAGACTAAAAGTAATTATTTAAAATATATCACATATCTGCTGACGTTTCATTTGCAGCAATGCTAAAACAAAGAAGGCCAAACAACAGGTGATTGTACTGTAAATGCCAAAGGAACATGATCCTTTCATAACACATCAGTGAATCATACAGGGATGACAGTCATAGCAGAAATACAGCAACAGCCCAGTACATGGGTAGTGCAATGTTATCTTTTCAAGGCAACATTTCAAGCATGCGGATGGCTATTAAAAATGATTGACTGCACCTGAGACAACCCCACCCAATCTCTCCCTGGGTAGAACTCTCTGTATTAACATTGGATCAGATGCAAAATACAGTGGCTGTCATAAGTATTCACCCCCTTGGATGTTTTACCCTTTTATTGCTTTCATAAATCAATCATGGTCAATAAAATTTGGCTTTTTTCACACAAAAATGTATTGGAAAAAAAAACTCTTTAATGTCAAGTGAAAACAGATTTCTACAAAGTAATGTCAATGAAACAAAAAATATATAAAGAAATATAATTGTTTGCATAATTATTCACCCCATTTTTAATTTAATGGTCTAATTCAATAGAGGTCCATCCAATTGGTGCCAACAGTCTCACAATTAGTGACATGAAGATCACCTGAGTGTTGTGGGTGTGTCTCAAGTGATTGAGGTATAACACACCTGTGTCTGAGGGGTCCAGAGACTCGCTGGTCAGTATTCATGGCTGCCATTAACACCATGAAGACAGAAGAACACTCAGAGCAACTCAGGGAAGGGGTTATTGAAAAGTACAATTCAGGGGATGGATACCAAAAAATTTCCAAGGCATTGAACATCCCCCGAGTTCAGTGAAATCAATTATCAAGAAATGGAAGGAATATGGCACATGTGTAAATCTGCCTAAATCAGAATGAATTAATAATTATGCAAACAATTATTTTTCTTATATAATTTTGTTTCATTGACATTACTTAGTAGAAATCTGTTTTCACTTTGACATTAAGTTTTTTTCCAATACATTTTTGTGTGTGGAAGAAAGCCAAATTTTATTAATGATTGATTTATGAAAGCAATAAAAGGGTAAAACATCCAAGGGGGTGAATACTTATGATGGGCACTGTAACAATTTAAAAGTGAATGGGTTTGTTTTTTTTCACTTAATTTATCCCCATGGGGAAATTATTTTTCTTTTTTTCAATTGGAGGCTATTTCACTTTGGTATAAAAGTCATCAATTATTCGCTGAGTGTTGCTGAGGAACTGAACGGCTTTTTTTGTTTTTTTTTGTCCTGAATACACTGGCCTTGGTCATGAGTCGAAAGATCGTATGACTCCACAGAGATCATCAGAGCGTGTTTTGAACATGCAATCAAGTCTTTATATAACCCAGCAGAGCTATGAGACCCATAAGCAGCTATGAGATAGCATGCCCAGCTGTTAACCATTATTACCAGGGTGGATAGACAGGGGCCTTGGATACAGGGGGTGCTGTAAGTCGCTGGGAGTGCGGCACCATGAAACTGGAGTCTGACAAAGTGTGTGTGAATGATCTATCTTTTTGAGCATGTGCAGTAATTGTACGAACGCTTGCATGAGTGTGCACATGTGTGTAGGTGTACCTGTATGGATGAGTGAGCGGGTGGTTATTGCTTAACAGTGTGTGTGTGTGTGTGTGTTTCCTGAGCATGTGTGAATACACACAAATGTCCAACAAGGATTTGTGTGTCTGTTCATGTTCCTGTGTGTGATTTCAGCTTGTGCATGTGTATGCGACCTTGCATCCATGTGGTAGCATCTGTGTTTGAGTGGTGACAGACTTCATCTGCCTGTCCAGGGGAATTAACAAGCCTGGCGTGCTCTTCCTGAAGGCCTGGCAGAGGATGTGGTTTACTCACTGGTCAGGGCTCAATTTGCCGGAAGCCACATAACACTAATATTTATGTTTGTTGCACTGAAAGGGAATTTTTCAAAAAAATGATCAAGGGCATCTTGAATGAATCTCTGTTATGTTTAGAACCGCCATCACCAAGTAGGAAACAGTTCATGTTTTAGGATTGTTTGCAGTGTTTGTTCATAGCTCGCTATGACTCCAACCAGAATGTCAAAATGGAGTCTAGATGTCTCTCTTTTCCCAAAAGTCAAGGCTCCCTTAGAATGCTGATAGAAAAATAACTTATCTCTAAAAACATTTTCACACAAAGAATAAAGTCTACTTTCTTTAGACAACATATGCTTACATAACATTGTGAACAGATGCAGAAATGTGCCTACTCCTTTACAGAAAAACTCCTAAAATCAGCTGCATGTACTGGGTGCATGTAATTATACAAGAAAATGTGGAATTATGTGCAACATATTGTGTCTTGTTTTGGAGAGAAAAAAAGTTGGATTTTTAAGGCCCCGTGCAAGAATTACTTGTTAGACTGCACAAAATGTACAGGTTGTCATGCTGAGATATAGATGGGGTGGCAGGAAATTTGCTGAATTCCTCATGAGGAACTGGCTTCTCCGCTCGGCTTGAGCACGAGCCCTTCCAATTTCCCTGCTTCCTCTCTCGCCCTAATGAGGAAGTTTATGCCCATGATTAAAACCATCGCATTAGCCAATCAGGACTGTGCCGCAGGCTCCTTTTTTTTGTGTTCGGATGGCATGGTGGGTGTTAGTTGCTCGTGACGTAAATAACTTCAAACCCACGAGCTGATTTCCTCGTGAAGTGATCTACGTGTATGCTCATGCTCGTGTGCCACCTACATTTTCACAGCGGGTGTGTTGCAGAGCTCGCGGCAGGATCTTGGGTGTTCCTCTCCCTAGTGCCTCCCTCTTCCTCTGGGCACTAAACATGTGGAGCTCCCTCTTTTCCTCCTCAGTGAGAGAATGGCAGTAACGCACCTGGTAAAGACAGAAGAGAGGGAGTGAGTGGAGTTGACGAACCAGAAGGACAAGAGAGGTCGATTTATGACAAAGACGAAGGCCAGTTAAAATCAGAAAGCAAAATGGCACTTATTAACACACATCAATTACTGCTGATGGCTCATCATTCATCCCGCACGATCCATATATGGCTGCAAAAGGGTTTAATTAAGGCTAATTCCTCTGAAGGCTGTGTTGAAAGTGTGGCGTGAGCAACACGAAAACCCTTCCTCTGTGTTTAGAGATGGTGATGAAGGCCCAGATAAAAGACCAAGACTATCCTAACAACCAGATCGGTTGTTCTCTAAACAACAGTAAACAATGCCGGCGTGTGAGCGCACACACACACACACACACACACACACACACACACACAGACAGTGCTTATCCCTCCGAACCACAGTTACGCAAGGAATCCTCTGGCAGTTTGCTCCCTCAACCACCAGGTCTGCCGACAAACATCATAAAACCGCTCAGTCAAACACTGTGCGGCTGTGTGTTCCTATTGTGTATCTTCCATGTGTGTGTATACAGAGACCACCCCTGTCAGACAGTAGCCCCCCCACCACCCCCCGATACACACACAGACACACACACACACACCATGTCCCTCCCCTCTGGTGATAACCCCTCTGCCATATCTCCTAATGTAAACTCTATTAACACAGATGTGAAAGGAGTGCTGGTTTACACACCATAAAGCTGTTATACAGAAGAGGCTGGCATGTGCTTTACTGTCACAGGACGGTTGAGGGAATGTGGCCATTGTTTTTAGGTTTTTACTAGACAAGGCTTTACTCAGCTGCTGGCTTTAGTTTAGTTGGGGCTGGACATTCTTATTACCAATATGATAGCAGGATGTTAACCTCACTTTGGGGACGTGTTTTACATCTAATAAAAAAGCCAAACTTCTTGAATGTAAACAGCCATAAATAACTTGCTAACTAACACTAAAAGACAACATTTTCTGAAGTGTGGTCGACTGCAAAGACTGCAAACAAAAATAAAATATCTTGAAATGTAAAATTCTTTGCATGTGAAATGCAGGGAGTTTGAAGTGTGTTGAACTGTACGAGCCAAAAGCAGCTGAAATCAGTTACGTGTTAATTAAAGTTTTTGAAAATCATCTTTCAGTATATAGACTAAAAACTGACTAAACTGTCACTGATTTTATTTTCACTTCATCTCACGCAGCTTAACTTGCCACCAACATTTCAAGTGAATTCATTTAAACTGGATCTCTACTCCTTTCAGTCCTTTCATTTTTTCAACTTCAGTCACAGGCCTGGGTTTAGTTGACTTCTAGTTCATGAAATGAAGGGGATGACTTAAGAGTCTTTTGAGAGAATCTGGCAGGAGAAATACCAGCTTCATGAATTTAACACTGGCCTCTTAGGAGGCTCTTTTGTAAGTTTGTTTGATGTGTGAGCTTTATTCATGTGGGAAGACGTGTTTACCGTTGCCTAGTTTCATCGAGTTTTTAATGTTTCTGCTTAGCTCTAGTATTGATTTGTTTTTCACTTTGCTGTTAGATGATATTTTCATGGTTATGTGATATTGTAGTGAGCAATACTGTTTATGTAAGTTAAAGCTTATTCAATGTATTTTTAACATCATGTAAGAATTCACATTTTTACGCGTTTGGTTAAAATCCAGCAACCCCTGCATCATTCTTTGCCACAGACTGTCCCTTATTCCAGTCTAGCACACATCCTGTCAGTGTCTCTCATCATCTCTACCTCGTTGTCATGCGGTGGCAGCTGGTAGAGGAGCTGTCGGATCCTGTGCTTCTCCCCGGGGCTGTTGACGTACGGCACCTTTTCCTCTGGTAGACAGGAGAAATACATTTGGACCTGCGGATGAAGACAAATCAATGAACTTTAGAAGACAGAAAGAAATGACATCTGGCCTGTCCGTTGGTAGGAAAAAAGATGGACAACTAGACTCTTATAATCTATTCTAAAACTTAGACCACATAAACAAGTGAGACATGTTGCAGCCAGGAGGGCATCGGTTTATGCTTTTCTTGTCTTTGAATTTAGATCAGTCAAAGGAGAAAAGCGGTTGTGTGTCAGCAGAGAATGTGCTGCTTTGTGTGTCCTTATTTTGTAACACTGTGGGGCAAACATGTCCATCTTAATCCAGTCAAAGGCGCCTGACTGTGAAATCTCTCCACATATGAGAGACAGCCCAGCACAGGACTGAAAACGTTAATGTTTCAAACATTAAAAAACCCAAATTTTGTTTGTGCATTTCTAACATGGAAATATTCAAACAGTTTTTGAACATGTTTATCCTACATGCACACTAATGAATGTGTTAAAAAAAAAATCCATAGCCAGATGTTGGGCATTGACATGTGGCAGTACTAATCCACAAGTATGGCATAGAGAACAGAATGTCTGCACACATAACCTTATTTGAACTATACCCACATGCTGTTAGCATCCTGGTTTATACTCTCATCATCTCATCTAAAGGAAAATTCCAAATCTGACACTATAATGGGCAATAAGTATGTTTTTAATCTTAGTCCACAAATAAATTTATGATAGGATTTACATTTTTTTGCAGGCCACATCCGTATACTTGACATTTTTTGACAATTTTGGAGAGAAACGTGTAAACAGTTCGAGGTACCAACCTGCTCAGGCCTGACTCCCGGTGGCACCCACGCATACTCCTCCAGTGCACACCCAGAGTCATCATCTGAGGTGGAGCTCCTCTGGAAGCCAACGGATATCTTCCCCATTTTTCCTCCAACACGTGGCTCCATCTCCAGGCCTCGAGGAGAGGGACGCTCCCCTCTTTCACTACGCTCCAGGTTCATCACACACGGGCGCTGTAGATAAAAAAAAATGGGAGGATTTTAGGGAATCACATTTACAGAACCTACCTTTTTTAAATTATCTTTCATTCCCTCTTTGTTTACCCAAAGCTTTGGCTTTTACGTCTTCACTTCTTGTCACTGATTGGCTGGGATAATGCTGATCTAGGCTTTTTTTGCATTTACTATAAATTCCTCTGCATTTTGTATATGCCTACAATTAGTTTTAATCTCTATGTTTCTCAACAAGATAATTGTTTTTTTTTCCCAGAAGTGGTTTAAGAGTTTAACATAATAGCTCGAACAAATACCAAGAATGTTCTTTCTCTTTCCTGTGTTTTAAAGAACAAAGTTTCTCCTTAACATATCAAACTATTTCCATCCTTTCACAATTCTACCTCATGAGTCACACAAGAATAACTAATATGTTATTTTCCATCCCATTAGTGTAGTATGTCATACTTCCTCTGTTTATCCATTACAGAATTATACTTGATAAAGTGCCCAAAACACAACTTGACCACCTTAAAAGGGAACTTCAGACAAACTTAGGATGATATATTATGGAAAATCACACAGCAGGCTTTTTCCAGTATTTCATTCAACAACATTAAGATAAAACCGTAGCATCGTTAGGTACAGAAGGTTTAAATGCCTGCATTTCCATTTCGATCTTATCTGTATACAAATTCACTTGCGCTGTCTTCCAAATTTTAAGAACTTGTTAGGACCTTTTACTGCCCCAGCTAACAAATGTGCACATGCACATTTAGACGGTTCTTTTAAGCCAGGATAGTAATGCTCTGACGTAACATGATGCAACAGAAATTTCCAGCTGTTAACCACCAAACATCTGTTGCTCTTATCCACTGCGTTACAAAGTACTGAGGGTTGTGAAACACGTGTCGGCATGGCCTACTACGCAGTGATTTACAGTGCGGGAAATCATGATTGCACAAATGAATAACTATGATCAAGACATTAAATAAAGAGGCAAAAAAGTCAAATCTTCGATCAAGACATTAAATAAAGAGGCAAAAAAGTCAAATCTTCAGTACTCTCTGCATACGTCCACTCAAACATTGCAGCATGAATCCACCTTCAGCTGCACTTCAAACAGCAAAGCTCTCTACAAGCTGATAACAGTTACGTGAATAGGGATTAATCAGTCTCGTCGTTGTGTGCCCCCACCCCCTTCTGCAGTAGCCCCTCTTATCTCTGCGCCCATGTTCCTAAGAGCCCTCGAAGCCTGAAAACCCGCACTTTGGTCTCAAGGTGTTGAAAAGGCCACTTGTGATGTGCTCTGCTCTATCTCTTTGACATGCAAATCTCGACCAGAATAGAACTTGTTTGGGTGAAAACAGTCGGAAACTTCGCACAGTCCCTCAAAAATTCATGTAGGTTTGATCTTTTACACAAAAGCAGCACAATGAGGGACATTAGAGTCTCGGTGGCTTTTACTGACTAAACGTCATGCCTGTTAACTCTGACCTTAGAGTTATTTTGACCAATTCTTCTCCCTGGTAATAATCGGCTACTTAGGGACTGCATGTATTTGTTTTTCTATTTTAAAAAAATTTTTTTTACATTGCTCAGGTCAACCCTAATTTCAAGCTCAGTATGTTAATGGAGCAATAACTTTCACAGAGCCTATATCACACATTTTAAGTAGCACTTAGCTAGAATTATGGTAAACATAACAAATGGTGCGCCCTGATTACGATCATTCCAGCTTCTCTACTTTAGAACCAAGCGCTACTGTATTAACAGTTTTTACAACTTTCAATGAATAAGCAATGGGATGCAGCAACCTTTATGTAACTGTTTGATAAAATTTTATAGCATGAAAGGGGTGAAATAAAACATAAATATAGCGAGAATAAAATCAGACTACTCATACTTTAGCAAAAATAAACAAATACATAAAACTTTCCCTTTTCTGACCCTTTGTGTCGGGCCCTGCTGATACTTTTTCTACCGCCCCTTATCAGATAACAAACCTTTAAATGGAAAATGGAAAACTTTGTGTTTATTTAAGTTTATCACAGCACTTAAACACGTCTTTACATCCTAAATTGTGCTCACAATTGCTTTTTTACTTCTCAAAACTTTGCGATAATTCATTGATCCCTTCAAGACTGTTTTTCTTGCTCGTGACCCCTCCAGTGGTCACTCCAAATGCTGTTCTTGTGCAGCTCCGGCCTCGTAGAAATGTCAACTCTGTCTTCTCAGTTCACCCTAGAGGTTTCCTACAACACCATGTAGTCAAACCCCAATAACAAGACTGGGGAAATATTAGCATTGCCCCAATTAGCATACAGTTGAATGAAGCCCAGGGCCTCAAAACACAGAATTCACAGATTAGAAATGCTGTTAAAAGTCAAACCAAAGCTCTTATCATGGGACAAAAGGGTATTTGACTGTTGCTTTGTTCTTCAGTGACTAATCTATCAGGTTTTATGGTTGTATAGATAATGTTATCACCCAGAAGCTTTTCTTTACTGGTTCTGTTTTATCTCGTGGAGCCTAGTTAAGACCAGTTGGTGCAATTAGATGAAGTCAATTTTCTTAAGCCACCATATCAATGGCACTATTGTTGTTTGTAAGATTTTTATGCAGCTTGGGAGTTTAAAAATAAGAATTAAAGCTTCTGTTTATTTGGTGACAACATGAGTGTGGGTGTGGTTAACAACTAAATTTAGACATGACATGAACTCATGTGGGCTCCAACAATCTAAACACCTAATGCACATGAGTATTTTCATAATCAGTTAATATGGCAGTTATCTTCTCAATGAACTGGAATATGTCACAAGCTCAGATCATTTACTTCACGTTTGTGCTCAAGATATTGAGTTTTCTGTCATATGACAAAATAAAGCAGCAAATCCTCCCCTTTGAGAAGATAAAACCAGAGAATGTTTGGCAATTGTGACTAAAATGATGAATTTATTGTCAAAACAGTCCAACAGCTAATCAATTAATCGACATATTTCATCTCTAGTTTGGTATCCTTTCATTCGCCACACTTTCTGGTACTGCCCTTCAGCTCTCCTGCCTCTCATCCCTTAAGTTACAGGGCGCAGATTCCTGAGCCACCATACACAGCAACTCACATATCACCGTGTCACCGGTTGGCAATAACACAATGGCCGTCTTTGTCAAAAACAAAAACAAAATGTCCAACCGTTCCTTCTTTAAATCCCGGGCCGCGGCGGAGATGTGACAGGAGGTTAAAGAGGTTAAAAAGGGAAAATGTTTTGAAGAAGGCATTAAAGAGTCACGACACTAGGTCTGTGTAAACATGGGCCAGATGTAGCTGGCTTAAATGACACTTTAAAAGGGGGCTCTCCTTCACCCAGGAATTAGTTAGTCAAACACGTACTAGTTTCAAATGAACACAACACCGGGCGAACTAAAGGAATACGTCCTAATTCCAGAGAACAGATTGTGTAAAGTGTATCATATCCTCTTTGAGCGGAGATAATTATTAAAATATCAAACTGGTGAATTAGTCACAGCTTTAGTTACATGCAGTTAATTCAAAGGATAGATTTGGAGAAACTGAACACCAAAGCGTGGAAAAAAAAAAGATTCTTTTTCATGAGATTTGCTTTAGGAAAATCATTAAATTGTGGAGTTCAAAGGCCGAGGTCATTGCTCTTTGACTAGTGAGGAGTGTTATTTTAAGACCAAATGGGTGTCAGGGGGTGCACAGGAGACTTAACACAGCTGGAGTAAGACCACCTATACACTCACACACAAGATGCAAGACCTACACACTATAACACAAACAGGATCACCTCTCAGACACACACAGCACTTTAATATTGAGCCCGGGCTTAGCTGTTCATTCTCCTCAGCTCTTTTTCAACACTTCAGGCGTTGCTTTAAACCAAGGGAATCTACCACAATCCATTGCATGCCTCCTCATCAACAGATCTAAGCAACGGTAGAACTTAGGTGCGAGTATTTTCCACAGCAGAGTTGCAAAAAAGTGTTCTTCATTCAAGAAAATACTTCTATATTTGCAAGCTTCAGGAAATGTACTCATCTACTTTCCTCTTACCTCCAGGAAAAGCATCTCTCTTTCCACCTTCACATAAAGCTCTCATTCACTTCCACAATCCCCTGGTCAGACAGCGCTCAAGGTCTGGCTACATGTCTGCAGCATCAAGCTCAACGGATCCACGCTCTAATCAGATCCAGATCTCACTCAGTCAGGAAGTATTCCCCTAATGTCTCAGCCGTTTGAAAGCCACAGCATCAGCTGTGAGGGGGGGGAAATCTGAAAAGACGCACTCACTCCGCAGCAGGGGAGCAACTCATTCGGCAGTCCGCAATTTTCGAGGTCCAAAGAGCAAAGAGGAGGGCAGTGAGGTGACGTCTCTATCTGGAGTGTCTCTGATCCCTGTGAGTGTGTGTGGGAGTGAGTGGATGTGTGTGCTCATGGGACAGCCAAGCCTTGTCGGCCCCTCCCTCATTCCTTCCCTCCAGAGCAAATCGCCTGCCACTGCACTTCAATCACGCGCGGGCACACACACACACACACACACACACACACACACACACACACACACACACACACACACACACACCACCTATCCCTACACCCCTTCCTCCCCCAGAGTGACACCAAGCCTTCCACCCCCCCTCCCAATTCGGCTGCAGGATTCCTGAAAGCCAGATGACATTTCCACTCTTCTCTCACACTCTTTCTCTTTGTCTTTTTTCTGTCTGTGTGACCTATTCTTTTTTTAATTTTTGTTCTGCAAGCCAGACAGATGTTTACTGCCTTTAGAAGAAAGTAGTCAAGGGTAAACAATCCCAAAGTCAATTTCAAACTCAGAAAAAAAATGGTTTGCTTTCTTTTTTTCAGGCAGGCATAAAAGTTTGAAAGAGCACATCCTCCAAACGCAATTGATTTCACTATGAAACATTTGTAGTTATACGCATCACAATCACCAACTTCCCTCCAAGACAAAAATTTCTATTTATAATGCGAGTGACTGCGACCTCCCACTCTCTGTCATTAAATGGTTCCTGGGGACATCCAGTCTGATGCACCTCATGTCATTTGCTCTAATAATGTCACATTAATTTCTACTTAACTGCTGATTACATCACGTGGTGGTTAATGCAAGTGCTCTTGGCCCAGCTGCTCCATTATCCCCAACAACAAAATTGATCTTTTGTGCACAAATCTGAGCTGAATTAGATCGGGGTTTGATCATAAATGCTATTTGATGAAAATGAAGCCCTGTTTTTAGAAAATGGCTAATCACACAAAACTAAGGCAAATCAGACATTTGTTAACTTTAACTTGTAATAAGTTTTTCTTTTTATTTTGACCACCTGGAGGCAGCAGAAACAAACTGTATTATCACTAACTATGTACATCCTGCAGATACAGAGCAGCATTAGATTGGAGTCATGTTTGTGCCTCCCCTGATGAACGTTTTTCATCTCCACCAATTCCTGTGAAGGATATTTGGGTCTTCAGCCGCTCGATGCTCCACGATGTTCACAAGCTAATCCCTAGACTTTGTCTTTCGGTTGTTTCATGCCGGGCAGATAGTGTACAGTAGGTTTTTTAGAGCTTTTCCCACTGACAACTGCCAAAAATTGCCATGAGTGAGAACCAAAACAATAGATGCAGGACAGAAAACCAAAACAATGAGCTGAAAGACACTATAAAGCTCCATAAAGCTGAGGCGGGAGATAATTCTATGTTGATTCATAACGGCAAGCGACCATTTTTCCAGACAAGTAGCCCTGTGTTCCATTGTAAATGTGAAAATATTGATTATTCTCCAACATATTACGACCTTGACAAACCGTTCACTCTAATTAAGAGGTACTGTATAATTTAAAAGCAGCAAATTACTTGTTTTGCAAAATGAAACTGCTTCCGTCTCCTTGAAGTTTTTCCGGTTAAATATTGACTGTGCTTCCTCCCAAGTCAGCCTCATCCATTTCAGGAAATTCTCACGCAGGGGATCTGTCTGTTCATCCTGTCACTGATACCGCCACCCCCTTCCTATTTTGGAGATGTGAATGAACGAGAGGAGAGGGGTCCCCTGTCCCCATCTCTCACTACTTCAGCACAGCATCACAATGACGTTATTGTCAAAGAGCACTTCACTTCAGGAAACTCCTGACAATCTGGCAGAACTAGAAGTGAAGTGTTTTTGTTCCAAAGTGAGTTATCCGCTATGAAAAAGGTAATGCAGACATTCATTTTAAAAGTGTGAATAGTCGCACTTGCTGTTCAGAAAAAAAAAATGCAAAAACGAGGGCAGAAAAACTAAAAACAGGACACACACACACACACAAAAAAACATCACTTGATATTCCTGGGGAAGTTTGATGTAATTTATTTGAACAAGCCCTGCACCATCCGTCATTGTGAACGGCTGAAAAGCAGCAACAGCTTCATTTAAAGAGTCTAAAATGACAAATGAGTTTACTCAATTGTCCAGCAGACAAAGACGCCCTCTCCCCTGACAACCCCACAAACTGACTTGCAGAGAGGGCAACAGAGCTGTTTGTCACATGCCAAAATACCTGTTACAAATGAGAAATGACTCTGTTAGCTAACTAGCTCGATAGAACGAGTGATTCTCTGTGTGCATAGAGATTGGGATTGTCTATGTGCTTTGCCAACAGCTCCTTTCCTGGCATGCCAACACATATTTGAAATTGAGTGAGAGGGGAGAGAGGAGCTTGGCAGTCCAATCTAAGGGTAAACCTTTCAGAAAAGCTCTCAAGTTTTCCAGGGGTCTTGGCGCCACTTCGCAAAAGCCACTTTGTGTTTAACCCTCCGAAAGATGTGCATTGAGTTTCCTGAGATATTTATCTGGATATGCATTGCGAAAGCTCTGGACATCGTACTTGAGGCAAAGGGGTAAAGAGGAAAAAACTCTTCTTTTTTTTTGTGATAGAACTTAATTCAGATGACGAAAAGAGACAATGAGTGCGTGAGGAATGCTCTGGTGTGAATAGAGGACAGGTCAGAGGATGAGTGGCTTTATTCCCAACAATGGGCAGATATTAGCCCTTCAGACCAGCCCTGGGCTTGTGGCCAGAGATGCAAGATTCTTTAGAAAACACAAGAGGACAGTTGACCTTGCCGTCTCAGCTGCTTCCTATCTGAAGAGAGAAGACGTGACGTTGCAGAAAGTATCTGAATATTGAGCGTTATTGTCAGTTAGTTTATCTTTTACATCCAAGGAAAATCATAGAAAGAGGAATTTGACTTATTATCTTACAAATTTGTAGAATTTCAACTTAACTTCAGACCTCTTTAGGGGTCTTTTGGCGGTTTTAATGGGTCTTAGCCATTATAATGCAAAGACATCATGTATCAGCTCTCTGCAAAGCCATTGGACATGTGCTGAATGGATGACACCCTGGTCTCATTCATATGTCCGAGGCTGATGAGCAGGAACTAACTAATGGAGGGTTTATGCAGTGGCCTTTGACCCAGCGCTTACAAATACAAACATATAATTCACAAATAGCACATATGCACAGTTTCACCAATAGCTAGACCTGCTTTAAATTTGTCCTGTTTTCATGTTGGAAAATGGCAAGTAGGCTACTCAATGTTATTCAAAGTTATATCACTTCCCTTCACATTTAACAAGCAGCTACATAAGACCGATCCATCCACAACTGTTCTAGAGCAGGGAAACACACTGGCTTTAAAATTAATCTGATTTCACTGAGGAACCCTGGCTGATATCCAGTATTATTTAAAAGAACATTATTGGCTCAAAATATCAGTCTAACCTTAAGCCAAGTAAAGTCAGAAGTAATTTGGACAGAAACCTTTTGATCAAGTCTCAAAGGACTTTCTGAGCAGAGTTTTGTTTCCTTGGCAAAAGCTTTATACCGGAGTTCAGACAAGATCTAGTGGCCTTTTCTACACTTGAAATCCAAGACCAAGTCTGGACTACACACTGACTGCACGCACACACTCTTACACATACCAGGCACACTTACTCACTCCTTCTGGCTGCACATTTCATTTATCTATTGGAACAGAACTCAACTGGCAATTTGACCTTTTCTTAACCTTTATTGTGCTGAGCAGACGTGCTCTTTTCTGCAGCACTGTGCTTCATTTTCATTTATAACAGCCATTCACACCTGGACTCCACAATCAGTACTGTGTTTCATCCCCAGGAGGCGAGAAGGGTTTGAACCGATCCCTTCGAATGCAAATATCAGGGGAGACGTCCCTCTGGTTGTTTAAAACAGAAATAAACAAGGAGAGTGACATGTCCCAACTCGTTGCAGGATGGTTCATCAAAAACTTAACCAGAGCATGCAGGCCATTCCTGATGTTTAAGTAGCATAACGTATAAATACATGATGCAATATACAAGATAGCTCTCCTGCGCTGGATTAAAACCAACATAAGAATTGAACGAAAAAACTGTCCTGCACATTTTCAACACAGCTTAGTTCAAGCCATGTTCATATAATGCTATTAAATGTATAGGTGTAGGAAAGACAGATGTCAACATCAACAGTCATGCTTCCTGTCTCACCGCCTTGAAAAGGCTGTGATTGGTTTGAAACGTAGTTGGTACGAAAAGTCATCCCACCAAGTCTAACAACAAAAAATCCCAATGAACTGTGCAAGTTATGGCTATATTGGTTAGGTACAAGAACAATCTTGAAAAAGTTCCTAACACAACAAGTAACACTGTTGAACCAAAGCTGAGACACAAACCCAGACACATAAATCCCCATGGGGGCATTTCAGACTCTGAATGTGAAACTTGTTTTTCTAATGAAGTCACTAAGGACATGACTGCAAGTATATTTTTTCCTTCAGTCTGTGGCAGTATGGCTCTGTGTCATATGTTCTAATTTCTTGGTAATATATCTACACGCCTGCAAGACAAATCCCCTTGACAAGTAGCTTTACAGATAAAGACATATCTGTATCGTGACTGTATCTATTTCTGATTTTAATCAGCAATGTCCCACTTCCATAAGCCATATGCACAACGGCTGACAAACCAGCTCACACACATATCTACTTCACAAAAAGACCTTAGATCCACGTCTCAATTCACATCCATTATGATTCCCCATTCAGCCTTATTCACGCCGACAGACGCCTCTCAGCAGCCTTTCACACCAGGAAATAGATCTTTAGTCCTCGCTAACAAGGCCCACCAGCTCGACTTGCCACTGCATATCAGGTCCTTTTTGGAAGTGCTGCTCAGTGGTCTCACCAGTTCTGTGTTAATATTCCCTGACACTCCCAGGCCGAGTGTGATTTAAGTTTCTGGTCATAAAACCCTCTGCTGAGATTTGTTAACCACTCCGGGGTGTTACCTACACACCTCTGGGACAATAGGAGTGGCAATAAAAGTGTGGTAAAATGCAGGAAATTGTCAAGTACCTGTGATTGAAGCTAAGGTAGGGATTGGGTTAGGAAGCTCCAGTTAAGATTTTGCTTGTACATACCATTTACAAGGCAGTCAATTTTTTTATACTGATCTCTTTTGCAGGGCTGCAATGTTGGTTGGAGTGTGACCACTACACTAAAATATCTCAACAGCTATTGACATTTATGGTGCCCAGAGGATGAACCTCAATGACTTTGATGATCCTCTGACTTTCCTGCATTGTTATACAAGATTTGTGAATTGAAACACATTTTCAGTTTTCCAACTTCAACCGAGCCGCCTTCTTCTACAAGCGTGCTCCTTGACTAGACAGGAAACCGAAGATCTTGCGTCTGCAGACAGTGTTTGTGATTTCTCACTCAATCAATAAAGCTATCTGCTTCAGGGTTGGAAACCAGACCAGACTTCAGTCATCAGTGTACATCCAACGGATTAAATGTTCTATTCATTCTATTCCAAAATAGTAGGTATGTCATTTAAGATAAACCATTGCAACAAAAACTAATCGCTTCTTCAATGCAGCTACTGTTCAGCCTTGTGTCAATCTTGATTGTGCTTTTTGTTCTGTCTATGTCTCTGCATATGTAGCCAATTATTATGATGTTAAAGTGGATTTTCTGTAAATCTCTTCACTGCTCATGGGCTGATTAAGGTATGTCGAGGAATTATGCCATTTCAGGGCTAAATGGGGTTGTCAAAAACAGTACGAAAGCTTTTCCAGTACATGTCTAGAGGTAACTTATTCATTATTATTATTTTTCTTATGATTTGGCAGGTTCTATCTCTTTAACTGCTTAATACATGTCATTACCTGAATTAGACTGCATGCAAGTCTGGCTTGGCAAGACATTTTAGCCTCAAGGGACCATCTAAAGTATCCTCTTGGATACAAACTGTTTCATCAGACAACTGTATAATTGTATAACCTCTGTGGAAAACTGATAACAGATGATGAAATATAGAACTCAGCATTTCAAAATAATGGTAATCAAGGTCTTGGATACAAAAGACATACATATACTTATTCCACCGTAGTCTATCACTACAATTACACTGTATCCATACTGTACTGCGTTAATTGTTAACAAAAAGACACACTCCAAAAGCTGTAATTTAGGAATGAATCACTAATTATTATCCTCTTGTAAAACAAGTTTTGTTGGAAGCAATGGAGCCTGTACTGCTTCTATGGTGCAGTCATTTTTTTTTTAAATAACACCACATACAAGTGATATTTCAGGTCACTCCGGGGAGTAGGATACTGTGTGCACAGTGTTCTTCCTACTTATATTTTTGTCCAGGACATTCAAGCATTTGGGATGAGCACACACATATTTCACCTGCCAAAATTAACCAAATCTTTTATTTTTTGTCTTGTCATATTTTGCAACACGGGTGAGCCTATGATGACTGACTATGAATGATGACTGGAGCTAAAATAGGACATCTACATTAAACAGAATCAGTATTAACTGACCACAGTGTGACACATCCTTCATAGTTGCAATAATCTTCATGGGAAAAAGGGAGTGGTTTCACACACTTTTACAAGAAGTTCAGTGAAGAAGTGAGAACCAGCATCACCAAACTGTAGTACCCATTAGAAAACAATAGAGCTGCTTATCATTATAGGTGTGTGTGTGTGTGTGTGTGTGTGTCAGAAAGAGTTCAGTGTGTTGTGTGCATCCCATCCAACAATAATGTGATATTGTTAAGTGATGCATTCCTTCTTTAACAAAAGCCAGAAGTCGCCGTAATCACCGCTGTAAAAGGCTGCTGCGATCATACAGCCTCACATACAAAGTGATGATGATCCTATACAGAAGATATTTGTAACTGCAACAGAGGTGAGCGATGTGCTGATGTCAGGGGGGGAAAAAAACAATCGAGAACCAGATTGTCTTGTTCCTGTTGATGGGAAAATGGTAAGCGTCACTGCAGTTTTGCTTCACTTAACTGGTACTTGCACAATGTACCGTGTTAATGTGGGGGCCAACAAACTGTAATATTATAAATAAAAATGAAATATTTCAGCTGTTCCTAAAGTTAGAAAAATAAACTTTGGGCTACAGATGTAACGTTGACAGACAACAATAAAGATAAGAAACCAGATTCTCTTGTTCTTGTTAACAGGAAATTAAAAGTGAAACACTGCAGCTGCACTCGTCTGACATAAACTTGCTTTTTTAATTTTTTAATTGTATATTTATTGGCCTCAACAGTACTTTGAACTCGAAGTGATGCAGCCATGTGATTGCCCTTACGTGCAGTCTTTACCACCAATCTACGTATCCATCTAACTGATTTACGGCGTGTCACTTGTTTTAGCCAACACAAACAGATAAGTCAATGTTGTAATGAGTTGTGCCACTCAAACCACAGGAAGGCATCGCTTATGAAAAACAACTCCATAAAAAACAACACAAAAGAGAGGAGAGCAAATGTGAAAACAGCTTCATCTGATGACATATCATGCAAGATTAGCAGCAGCGTTGCATCACATTTTAGTATGGGAAAGCTGTATGCAGTTATGTGTGTGTGTCAGTGTCAGTGTGTGAATCCCCCATGAATTTTGAATAAGAAATAAATGTAGGCCAGGGATTGGGGTTGTATACACAGAGGCTTAATGACAGGACCCTGGAGGGATGGCACATCAGTCAAGTGGAACGGACAAAGACACACTTATACACACACGCACATACACTCTGACTGTGTATTACACAACCAGCACCCTTACATTCACATAATTTAGCATTGGAAACGCAACAAGAGCTGGGAACAGCAGGTCTGACCAAGCTTGCAGCCTTAGGCACTTTGTCACACTCGAAGGCTGCAGTTTGGCCTACATGGGCCTGGCACAGTTCTCAAGGCAGCATAGTGCCGGAGAAGGGCGTGTGTGTGAAACCATATAGCCTGTAGTTCCAATGGCAGATCCCTGAGGTGCTTTTTGTCTAGCTTTGTATGGGTTACTGAGCCAGCGATTTGAGAGCGAAAGACAGCTGTTTTGTTATCTGTCTCTTTTCAAAATCTGAGTGATATCAGCTTAGGTCAGCACGGCAACGGTAACATTTTGGTGGCGGGTTTGGATGCCACGAGGGCGACAGATATCGAGGCTATATGTTATATGAAGGTCGCTTTGAGCTCCGTGCTTAAATAAACTCACTATCACAGAGAAAGTGGCGTGACTGGCCGTTTTGCGGGGTGTTTGTCTCCCCTCCTCTCCCAGGGACTGTGGTTGAATTTGGCCAGGCAGCCGCTGTTGGCATTCCACACTGACCCTCGAGTAGCAGGCCTGAGGTTCATGGGTAAACAGACAAACCGTTTGGTGGGCTCGCTGTGTAATTTTGGAGCCTGTCTTACCCTCTCGCCGTCTCCCTCTCCCCCGCCCTGCATGTCTTTCCTCTTGGCCAGCCATATCCTCAGTTGGCCTCTCTGTTAATTCAGACCTACCTGACAGTTCTGACTAAAACCTTCTGGGTTTACTATCTGTCCTACTCGGCGACAGGCTCAGCTCTCTGAACACACACTGAAGACTAATCTGCAACAGATGGGAGACGGACCGAAGAGGAAGTAGCATAAAAGGATATACAGCATATTTGTACCCCTCTGAACCAAACGATAGGGTTTCAACGAAGCCGGAGGAAGGTTGTAATGATGTGGACAGCGGCGGCTCCCAGGGGCTTAACTGGACATATGACTTGGAGATATAAGCTGTCCATCCACAACCAGATGTCTGAAAGACCCTGAGGGGGATTCTTGAGGGCTTTCTGTGAAGGGAACATGCACACAAGCTCATTCACACACTCTTAAAAGATATGTGTAAAGCACTGAATAAATAAAAACACATGGAAACAAGCATATGTGCAGGGATACATACATTGTGTACACACATAAACAAGCCCGCACATGTTGGATTTCACGTGTGGCTGGTTAGAGATAATGAGCGCCTTAACCCCCCCGCTTACTGTCTGGTTTTTGAGGTCATTAGTGTAAACACAAAAGACATTTATTTACTACCCCATTAATGCAAGTGGCAATTTAAGCTCCCTTTCTCAGGAGTAAAAAAAAAAAAAGGAGCGGATGGATCTCACAGTGCTAAAACCCAGACAACTGTCAAATCACTGTTTGTATTGGTTTTGCAACGAGCACTCGGAAAGCCCCGAGCTTTCATCAGCTAACCACCACAAGTGAATATCTGTTACATTCTCTCACTCTGATGAAATTGTCTTAGCTGGAAGACGCACCGTCTCTTGCCACAGAGCACGACGGCAGTTAATGAGAGGTCAGGTTATATAAGAAGACAGTTTATCTCTTTATAAGAAAGTGGAGGCTTCCCTTTGAGGAGTACATACCATCCAGAAATGCATGCCGTGGTTTGTGCACGAACGAATGTAATTTAAAGCTGCGATAACAGATTTTTTTTTTTTTTTTTTGGGCTTCTTAGGGGCAGTGGAGAGAAGCAGTTAGGACAACAGGGACAGATTATCACCTTTTAAAGTGATATGTCGAACATGTCATACAGTTGGGTATTTACACATCCAGTCGCTAAGGAGTAAAATTTGCATCCAAAAAACCAAAACAAGGAGCTGAAAAACACTAAAAGAGAGAGCAGATTGGAACTACAGAGTCAAGTGACAATTGTCTCCCTGTGGGTTCGTCACTAAGATTGACTACGTGAACATTACAACAACATCATCATTGTGATGTATTATTTTAATGTGGATTTCACACTAAAAGTTTGACTCCCGTGAGGACTTAAGAAAACGCAAATGTGCAGCTTTTGGCAAATTTGATGAAAATCAAGTAATTTTCTCCACCCTCATTTACAAAGTATTTATTTCAACAGGCCACTTCCTGACTCCGAGGGGCATCAGATTGAATGTATTCCTCTGGGTGGCGTGAGGCAGCATGGAGATACTGGGACAGATAGGGCATGTCTCCAGAGACTTCTGCAGAGACAGGAGACCACCCAACATCTGAGGGTTTACATGAATGTCAAGTTAATGTTTCCTCATAGGCATGTCTTCACCAAATTGTACAAGTTCTCGAAAAAAGCTTTAAAATTCTTCTCTACTTCATCTGCTTCTGTTTATTGAATCAGATCGAATATGATTAGCTCATGGAACAAAACAGATTCATGAGAACATCTCGTGTCATCCGAGGCTGTGTTCATTTTGCAAGAGAGGTGAAGTGGAAGTCAGAAACGCAGGGAGAAGAAGAGGGAGCAAGGAGCAGAATGACTCTGATTAGGCCTGAATTAAGACATTCAGCTCAGGAGTTCGTTTTAGCCTCAGGAACGCACAGATCAACACATGAGACCACATGAGACCAATTTGACTTGTCATGTTTTCCTGCACACACCCAAACACTGATCCCAAGTATTACCTTGTATATTATGTAGTTTTTGACCTAGTTCTGTCATTTAAGTCTGACTATTTTTAGCTAAATAATTGCTTGCTGCATCAATTATCCATAGTATACTTACATACTGTGTTCATGCCAAAAAAGTCGGTGTCAATTGCATTTCAGGACTTTTTTTTTTTTTTGCATGATGCAAAAACTTGCAAGTTTTAACTGTCCTGATGGAACAAAACTATGTTTTGATCACACCCACTGTTGCAATGTAAACCGTGTATCTCCAAAAAATGTCAGCATTTCACTAACAGCGGGATTGTTTTTGGTTCTGCGGCGATGCATATTTGACATTATCCAATGGATTCGCAAAAGGGTGGTCCTTCATCTGAACTAAAACATGAAACCGCCAGACATCAAACTATGAAACATGATCACCAAAATTGAAATTAGGAGGTTTTTAGCAGTGATGTAGGGCCCAACAAACCAGAATCTGTTATGGAGACCTTTTATGTTTTTCCCAATCAAAAACAAGACTGAAAGCTATCATTTGCGTTCTGCCTCAGGGTGGTCATTTGACTGGGAATAATTACGTGGTTTGTTGCGCAGCAATCTTGTCTTCCTATATGCGACTGTTCTTGTATCTATACTGTTTAACTTTACTTGAGCTTTAAAGCCTTTTAATTATTATCATCTAATAATCATCACCTTTAATGTCTCCATAACCACTGCGACTGGCGACTGGCAGTGTCTGGGCAGGTGTGTGTGTGTGTGTGAGTGTGTGTGTGTGTGAGTGTCTTTAATCATCATCAAATAGAGCTGTGTGTATAGGTAATTAAGGTGGTGCCAAATCGACTCTCACTTGGAGGCACGAGTCAGAAACTCTCAACAACACCTCAGCTTTGCCTCGCTTAGCAAGTGCTGCGGGCAACTTTATTTCAGCTCGGCTGCAAGTTTTAACACAGAATTGAGTGCAACTCCCTCTCAGAGTCCATTACTCAGTGTCTGATATTCTTCTAAGCCCTGGATTACTTTTCCTCCCCACAAGCTGACCATAATACCAGGCTTGTGGAGCCAATGCGGCCTGCAGGGTTTGGTCTGTAACCACTCAATGAGCACAAGGATCACGATTAGTGTTAGTAGATCAAGGCTTGCTGTACCCAGCCCCAACACACACTTTTGTACACCGCACCCTTCACCTCCTCAGCCTGTCCATGGTTTATGGCTACTGTAAGCCAATGTACATACATAATATTAGCCCTCCTTTCACCATTTATGGTGCAATATTTCCTTCTAACCTGAATAGACATGTAGTGAAATAGGCGTTGGACTGCAACTAATGATTATTTTCCTTTTAAATCTGATCTTTTGATTAATCGTTTAGTCTATAAAAGCTGAGAAACCTTGCCCAGAACCCTAGCTGACATCTTAAATCAGCTTGTTTTGTCTGCAACAGAAGAAAATCCCCAAATTTGGATATACAATGATACATAAAACAGTGAAATGCAGATGATGTGTCACATTTGAAAAGCTGTGACCAGGCAAAGTTTGGCATTTCTTCTTTGTCAAGACTGGTCCCAGTACTTTTTGCATATAATCCACTGCACCAGTGATGATGCTGACGATAACTAGTATAAGTGTGTGGTCTGAATATTACTTTGAGACTCATTTTATTTCTGTTCTTCCAAGAAATCAGTCTGTTTTTTATTGTCCAGTGTTCTGTTTCTCCTCTTCGGTGATTGGCCCCTCACTGTTTGGCCCTTCACACACAACTACAGGGGATAGCTGCTTGGCAAGTGTGTGTGCGCACGAGTGTGTGAGGGTGTGTTTTCTGAGGTTTGGAATGATTTACACAACCCCACACTCGATTAATTCCAGTATGACAGCACAAACTTGCCTGTGTGCACACATGTTGGTCTGAGGTATTAGGCTGACAGAAGCGCACAGACAGAACAGTGTTGACTTGCTAATAGATGGAGGTCTCTCTCTCTTTTTTAGAGGCGCATACACACATACAAACACACACACACATATCACATTCATGTTTGTATTTCTTATTGGTACCATTTATTTAATCTAACGCCAATCTGTGCTCCAAGTCAAACACCAGGACAGAAGAAAGCTGCGAATGTTGCCTGACCCCTGTGAACCAGAGTCAGCCAGCAGCTAGCCATCTAAAATGTATACACTATTAGTTAGTGTTTATAATATTATTCACTGTAAATGTGAGAAACAGCTCTAAAACATTATGTATTCATGGCACAGGGGACCAGAAATTAAGGATTTAAGTTACCTATCCATTCAAAAGATTTAGATTTAGTGTCTGTGTTGTTTTAAATGGCAACAATCAATGGATAAAATTGATTCTGCTTCAGACATAAAAGGTAAAACACGGCACATCTTGAGCTCTTTTTACTGTGGCGATCAGATGAGGTGTTTTAAACCGAGGAGCCAATGGCTCTAAATCCAGAACACCCTTGGTCACTGTGCAAAAAGGTTTTCCAGGAGAGTGTCCAACAATTTCAAAACAATCTCCAGGCTGGATTTCCTCTCTGGCACTCGAACCCCGCTGGAGAATGAGAATCTGGGTTGCATATGAGCATGGACTGTAGGATGAAGACTCTCTAATCGAGGGACACTGCTATGAAAAATGATTGTGTCGATTTAGAATCCGTCCATAAACAAAAAGTCAGCAGGGGCCTCAAAAAAAAAAAAAATCAATCCAATAAAAAAGTCAAGGACATAAATAATCTGTCCACTTCTCCTGCCAAAACTATGCTCATAATGTGTATGACGTTACGTGTCCAGTCATTCTCTATCTTTGGTAGAAACCGTAAAGGTCATCTCCTCAAGAACTGCTTCCCCTGTGATTCACATCCCTCCTCCTCTGCTAGAACGTCTTCCTCCCCTTCTCCTCCGTTAGACAAGTTTAAACACAATCAACCTTTTCACCCTCACTCTCTCTTTTTTTTTATTTGTTAAACCGGCAATAACCTTTGAACAAACTTCACCTTTAAGGGGCACAAACACCTAATTGATGCTAACTTAGCACGAAAACTGGAACCTGGGGTAAAAGACTAGCCTGGCCCTGTCCTAAGGTATTAAAATCTACCTTCCAGCACCTCTGAAGCTCACTTACTATGAAATTATATCTCATTCATTAAATTCGCACAGAAAGCAAAGTGTAAAAATGAAAATTGGTGGTTTTATGGTTGACTGCGTGTGTCCGGATTCAGGTTATATTTTGGTTGGGGACAGTGACCTCCAGGAATTTCTGCTATCAACAAGACTCCATACTTGCATAAATTAAATGAACACAATATAATATTATAACTTTGCAACCATTGAATAGAGCCAAGCTAGCACTATGACTTTCCCTGTTTCACATATTTAAACTAAGCCAACCAGCTACTGGCTCTAGTAAAATATTTAGTGTGCAGATATGCGAGTATTTCCTAAAATGTTAAACTTTTTCAAACTAATTCTACCTCTGCATCCAAGTTTTTGTGGATGGTAGAATTAATTATATAACATGTAGAGACAAAGATCTTGTTCAGCATCCATTAAAGGCATAAAATCAATGTTATGTCCCATAGCAGGCAGTAGCCGAGCCAAGCATACCAATCATTTGAGCTACTGCCTGACTTGATTCTCTCCCATGTGGTTCAAATGGCTGACCAATTAACAGCAGCTTAACTCCTGCTTCCAAACACCTCTCTCTCTCTCTCTCTCTCTCTCTCTCTCTCTCTCTCTCTCTCTCTCTCTCTCTCTCAATATCACACACACACAAGCATACTAAGTAATAGACATGCAGATCCATGAGCACTGGCGCCCAGTACCACACACAGACAAGGACACACACACACACACACAGATACATACTCATTAACAAAGGCTTAGCATTGCAGAGTGTATACCCCCAGCAAAGTGTAGCATATAGTCTGGCTGACTGGCCTCCCACAGAGGGGAATACACCTCAGTCACCCGATCCTAGGCTGCTCTCATCCTGGATCAGCTAACTACACACAGCAGTTTGTCATTCAAACACAGTGACCAAGGCTGCACGGCGTGGAAACTCTACAACACTGCCAGTGACCAGTGTACTTTTTATTTTATTTTTATTTTTTACTTTTTTAGATTTATTTCATTTATCTTTTTTTATTTTAAACTTCTCTCTCTCTATCTCTCTTTTTTTCTCTCTCCCTCTCTCTCTCTCTCTCTCTCTCTCTCTCTCTCTCTCTCTCTCTGCAGCATCTTCACAAATCTCTTCCGCCACTAGGTGCCACCACTGGCTTCAATACAGATAACACAGCACTGAAAAAGTCCATCTACAGACGTCACTATAGGACACAGTTTCAGTGTTCAAAAATGTTCTTTATGCTCTGCTTTAAATGCATGATCATGCAATTCAAAAAAACAAATAGCATAACAAAGAATAAACAAGAAAAAGCGGATACCTGCTTTTACATGGAGAAAATCACATGAGCTTGAGATAATTAGATTGCAGTGAAAGAGGCTTGTTTAAAAAGTAGATTTAAGTCTGAGGTATGATTGAACATGAGAAGATGCCTTCCTTGGTCAATTGTTCTGCGTGGCTGAAATGATGTGGCTTCACTTTGTAATGTTTCTGTGGATCTGGGCTGCGGTCTGTCAACACTAATGTGTTTCTGAAGGGATCAAGGGCTGCATGAAAAGACTCGTACGTAGAGAGAAAACTAGAGAGAGAGAGAGAGAGAGAGAGAGACCACCTGAGTGACAAGCAACAGCTGAGTTCACACATCTGGAAACCAAAATGCAACCCCGCTATTAAGTGCGTCTTTACGCACACGCACTTTCCAGGTTAAAAAAAAAAACCCAGTTTCACTTTTTTCCCTCCTCCTTCAGGAGAAATATCTCACAGAGCCTCAACTAACTATTTTGCTTTTCGCTTTGGTGTGCCTGGCCATGAAGTCATGGAGAAGCAAATCAATTCCATCTCTCAACCTTGTTGACGCATGTTGATTTTCAAGAAGATGGAAGAGAAAAAAGAAACAGCATCTCGAGAAATGACTCTAGTGAAACCCCCCACACTATTAAAAAACAACGCAGCAATATTTATAAATGAACACTATTATTGGGATAGTTATGATCCAAAAAACTTGACGCTCACCTCTCAAGCTGCAACTTGGTCCGCGGTCGAGATCTTGAAATATTCCGTTTATCAGAATAAAATCACGACTCTGGAGGCATCCGGACTGACTGCATCCAAACAAACAAACACACAGCTCAGAGTCGCCGTATCACGTCCCGAATCAGCTCGATGGATGTTATATTTCAGTGCATGATCATGGATAAGGACAGAGAGATGCGGACGTTCACCAGGGTTGAGCGCTGCGCAGCTCTGGCACCAAGTTAAAGCGTCGAGAAATGACATTAGCGCTCCTCTGCGCCTATTGGCTTATACGCGGAGGCCCCCTCCCTCCTCCTCCTCCACACACACACACACACACACACACACACACACACGCCTCCCTCTCCTACAGGCAGACAGCATACTGTATACATCCATGACTTTTTGGATATATCATGGAAACATAATCAAGTCCACATGGTCTACTTTTCAAGCGCATGAGAGTTCCCATTAGAATCTATGTGTTAAAAATACCATAAAGTATGATGAGGTCATTGTAAACTCATTAGTGTAGGGAAACTGTAAATGTCCATGGGAATACAGTGGCAATTATGTAATAAAATGGGTTCTTCATAAATTATACAATTTAAACACACAGTCCTAGATTGACTCTTACATCAGATTTAGGTCATGAAGGTGAACACACCAGTTTCCCTTCTGTGTCAGGGAAACTGGTATGTTCCCTGGCATACTGTATGCTCACATGCATGCCCCACAAAGTAGCCTCCTGAAACTCAAAACTGACACTTCGTCATGATGTTATGCGTGGAGGTGTTATGTACTGTACAGAAGCTCACACCAAGCCCTGCCTGATATATGATACCACGTATGTCCAGGATTTCAATAATCCAAAGCGGCTTCATTTACTTGCAGACTCAATGGCTCACTAATCAATAAAGAAGTGAGCGAGTGTCAGCTGTTTACAAGGTGTTTGGAACAGGATGCTACACCATGCAGTGCTCAGTATACAGTAGGGAGTGGTTGCATTGATTAAACAGATTAAAGGTTAAAGCCAGTGAGTGTATAGTCAGAATAAACGTGTTTTGAGTTTGTCAGACCAAAGAATAAAGTATTATTAACCAACCAGCCAACTAACAGTGAAACAGTCTCAGCGAGATGAGTTGATCTCTATCTCTCTGTTAGGGGTGCAGGGGTAAGCTCAGGGTGGCCTCAGCGTGTCATCGAGCCACCCTTTAGGACCGCCCCAAAAATCCTGGACTGAAAACTGGTGAAAAACTAAATAATAATAATACTGTAATACATTTTATTTAAAAGCGCGTTTCAGGGTACTCAAAGACACTTTACAGAGGGTTAGAACATTAAATCATCAAAACAATATAAGAGAGTGCACTAAAAACACATTAGACGTTAAACATTAATTTTAAAAAGGTGTGTTTTTGTTAGAGATTTGAAGGTGGGCAGGTCAGTACAGTCACGGATGTGTTTGGGGAGAGAGTTCCAGAGGGAGGTGGCAGCTGCAGAGAAGGCTCTGTTGCCCCAGGTTCGGTGCTTGGTCCTAGATGGAGGAGTCAGGAGGTTTGCATCAGATGAACGGAGGCTGCGGGATGGATTGTGGCGATGGAGCAAGTCAGTGAGGTAGGAAGGGGCCTGGTTATGGAGGCCTTTGTGCGAGAGGAGGAGGATTTTGAACTGAATACGCTGTGGAACTGGGAGCCAGCTGAGTTTCTGGAGGACTGGAGTGATGTGATCACGGGTGCGGGTGTGGGTAGAGGTAGAGGATGCTGTTGCAGTAGTCAATTCTGGAAGTGATGAAGGCGTAAATGAGGGTTTCAGCAGCGGGGAAGGACAGTGATGGGCGAAGTCGGGCTATGTTCTTAAGATGGAAGAAGGCAGTTCTGGTGATTTGGTTAATGTGATGTTCAAAGGAGAGGTTATTGTCAAAGATGACTCCGAGGTTGCGACTGTGGGGGGATGGAGACAGGGTGGAGTTGTCGATGTTGAGGCGGAAGCAGTGTGCGGTTTTGGTGAGGGATTTGGGGCCGATGATGATCATGTCTGATTTGTCACAGTTTAGTTTGGGAAAGTTGGTCTGCATCTAGGATTTGATGTCGGCGAGGCAGTTGGAGAGAGTGGAGTGAGTGGCGTCGCTGGGGGTGATGGAGTTGATGGAGATATAAAAACTGTTTTAACCTCTAACTCCACATTTCAGTAATATAATCGTTCAAAGTCTTTTCACATGTTCTCAGCAACTATTCTCCAACATATTTAATGTGTTTTGAAAGAAATCTCAGAATTGCAAGCTGGTGATTTAAAACTGATTCCAGAACAATATGACAAAGTCCATTTTGCTCTTGGTTTTCGATGTTAATGAAGCAGGAAAGATTTGTGTCTTTTAGGTTTAAAAACAATGGTTGCTCCCACAAATCTGATCTTGCATCATGAGAATGTTATTTCAATGAAACAACACTCACTTTGGCTTGTTTGGATTCTGATTTTCACAGTATTTAAAAATGAGATTGTATTTCAGTGTGCAGGGGGCATGACAGGGAGATGTTGAGATCAACAATTAATTCACCAGAACATGTTAAAGTATTGAATAACTAATGTAGAACTCAATGTCTAGAGCATGAAAACACCAAAGATACAGGCCCGTGACCTGTTAAGAGGCCTGTGTCATAGTTTAATGGAAAAATAATGAACAAAACTTTACTTATGATACTATGTTAAGTCATGGTTGTCAGGAAGGTAACTCACACAAAGTGATCGAGTTTCAAAAGGCAGCAGATCCTGATTTGTGCAGTGAAGAATTTGGATTGAAGTTGAGTGAAGAGAGAGTTTGAATGTCCATGAACCTGGCAGTGGGAAATACAGCACAGGTCAAACAGTATGGCTTATTGTCCCTGCCAGCCAGTCAGTCAGCCCACACAGCGAGGAACCCATGGATGCCCTCATTCACCCTGCTGGCTACTGCTCTGACAGCCTCTGACAGCTTGATTTACAACTTAAGTTTCACAATTTAGTGTTTTAGCTCTCATCCCGAGAGACTTACAATGAGTGCAACAAAGTAGAGTGAACTGCAATTCAGAAATCTACAGTGTGTGGCTGTTTGGACCCTGACAACAGATATAAACAAATATTTCAGTTATGCCCCCGAAAAAAAGTTGAACATGGTAACGAAAAAAACTGAGATCAGGCATTTTCAAAGGTTTGTGCTATTCTCACTAGTCAATTCACCCGTTGTGCGCCACATCACACACACACACACATCTACAGCTACACACTTAAAGCACACACGTAGTTGCTCAACTTTTTAACAGGAAATCTGATCATCTTCTGTGTCCCGATTGCTCTCTTTCCACCTGTTCTCCTCGCCTCCGCGCAGAATAGAGCCGGCCTCTGTGCTTCGCCTCGGCTCTTTGTGCTCGCACACAGACATCTGTAACATTAAGCCTATTTACAGCAGACACAGAGAGTGGGAGAGGGGTATAAAAGGTAAGCCTATAGGCCTACACATGCAGCCAGAAAGGAAGCTGAGGATCAGTGCAGCGTGGAGAGCACAAAAGGGGCCTCTGGGTCAGTAAATCCTGCCCCTGTCACCTTCTGGTGCGTGGAAACACAGTGCGGTTGATGAACGTGTCAGAGCCAGGCGTAGCACGTTGTACATCTCTGATCCTGCCTTTTATCTCCGTCCTTTCTGCCCTCCCTCCCTTGTCTTCTCTTTTCTTTATGGAACGCTGCTTTGAAAACAATCCAGATTGATGTGGGACTGCGCGCTTTGTGACGGCAGCTTGGATGTCATGAGCATTGAATGACAAACCGCTGCTGCACACGGAGGTTATCTTCCTATCAGCGTATCTGTTTGTTGGAAACAGCAAAAGGCATCTTACACAAGTACTACACCAGTCATGCAATGGCCTGCTTAGTTATCCCAGATATCTGTCATATCTGTTGGATTGGTAAAACACAGTTACAGTCCTAATTTTGCTTCTCTGCCCATGTTAAATGTGGAAATGTTCAACTGTGGCGCATGTGACAGCGGTGAAAGTGAAACTAAAAAATATGGCTTAAGATTGCAGGACTGGTCTGAAAGGTGATATCTGGTCATTAAAAGCTCTGGATAACCACACACCGTGTCGTTAACGTGACTGATGAATTCCTGCATAAAAGTGACATATAACCCCGTGAAAAATATGTCGGACAGATGAGATAACGACCAGCTGGGGAAACTACAAATAGCCAAAAGCACAAGTGCTTATACTTGGCACGAGAAGCTTTTGGAGCTAGAATTTACCTAGCTGGTAAAATAGTTTGGGATCATCAAGCCATATGCAGGAAAAAAAAAAAAATCTGCTTCCTTTCCTAGTCATGACCCAACGGGCCTCCTTCTCTCTGTGACCCTGTATAACCCAGTTTCAAAACCTCCAACCCCCTTTTGTGAGAATGAGGTAAATGGTTCCAGATTTAGCCTAAAGGAAAAGTGTCAATCAAACTGTGGGAATCTGGGCTGTATTTCGTAATGGTCCATTCGTCCCCAAAAACATCATCTGAAAGAGACAGTGAACAGGAATGTCGTCTGAATCATCCTCTGACCGCCTCACTAAAAATAAACTCGAGGGCTGAGCTTCTTTCTCCTCGAGATGAAAGCAAAAGAACATTTTTCTAATAAAGTCGACAAAAAGAACATGCCTCTTCTTTGCTTTTCTATTCGGGATATGTTATAGTAAATGCATGTCCGGTCACTGTCACTCATCACATGTATCTACCTGTAATCTATGTTGTCTTTCTCCCCTGTTATTAGTCTATCTGCACGTGCCATCTCTGTTGGGGAGGGTACACTGTTATCACTGAGCTGTCATCAGATCCATCAGTTCACTGAAGTCAGGGAAGGTTTTGGTTACACTTACTGGAAGGATCCACAGTCGCTTCATGACTCTGAAGCCCATTTTTCAAATTCTGTTGTGACCATACATGCATACATGGGCTGTTTTTGTTGGTAAGAAGCTGGAGAAAGGAGTTTTGTATTTTCAAAGTTATGTGGGCTTCAGCTACAGTGTGTAGTCACTCCCGAGGTATGGAATGTTATCCCAGTTTAGCATAAAATGTGGATTTAGTGTTTCTTATATTCTTTAAAATCATCATTTCCTTCTTGCAATCTGATGCAACAAAGCATGCATGCGAGCTGAAAAAGCTTCAGTGTGAGTTTTCTTTCATAATGGACAAAAGAGGACAAAGGAGAAACACTGGAGGGTAATAACAGAAATATCCTCAGTTCATTCAGAAGCTGAGCTGAAAATAAACACACACAGAGGCACACTCCCATATCCATTGTGTCCGTTGAGCATATATAGCTGTGTGAAGAGATATTTTGAAGCTCAAAATCTGTTGAAAAATGTAATTATGTAGTCCTGCCTCTTCCACCTCCTGGCTAATCTAATCCAGGCTGTAAACATGTTTATTTCTGCTGTGAAGTTGGACTTTTTAATATGGGGGCTTACGGAGACTGACTTGTTCTGTAGTCAGCCTCAAGTGGCCGTTCAAAGAACTTCAGTTTTTGGTCACCTCCACACTGGCTTCATTTCACAGCCACGAAGGTTGCGGTCAAATTTGAGATAATGACACAAGATGAAAATTTGAAAATGTGATTTTTATTTATTTATTTTGCCAAGAGTTAGATGAGACGACCAATGTTCTTCTAACATACATCTATAACTAACAGCAGGTTAGAAGAGCAAACTACTGGAAACAGTTCGCCTAAAAGCAGTTAGCAGAAGGTAACAAAGTTTGCCTAACAGCACAGCCCACAACTCTTTATGTTAAGCTCAACTGCTCCTACCTGCATGCACAGCAATAATCAATTTAAAGAGGTAGCCATAACTCATAATGACATGTGCACCTTAATAGGTGAGATGTGGTATGACACCAGAGAGGCTTAGCCAACTAATTCAACTAATTCAGGTATTTTTATGAGGGGAAGGGCTCCGAGTGGAACGCAATCTTTCCTCATTTCTGGAATTCCTGCCACCTCTGAGGGGTAATTGTTGAATGAAGTAAATCAACAGTCAGTTACCCCCTACAGGGACACACACACACACACACACACACATACAGATGCACACAGTTTCCTGACTCTTTAGTGTGGTGTTTTTTTAGACAGGTGTGTGACAGCGAGTGAGTGCACTGGTTAAATGTTAATCCCATTAAGTGGATGTGCTGTTCATTGCTCAAAGGCACAACCAGTCCCTACACACACACACACACACACACACACACACACACACACACACCACCAACAACTCCTCTGGTGATACCTTTCAAACTGCCCTAATTAGGCTAAGGACACTAAGGACATCCGGCGTGCTACCTCCAACCTGTGCAGGACCTCCAGCAGTTAAGCTACCATAGCTGGCATACCTGAGCACTTTGTCAGGCACTCGAACCCCCCAGAGCTGGGCTGTTTCAACTCTTGAGTCTTGACCATATTAGGTTGGGTGCTTGTTAAGCTCAACTCGAGTTGATGGAAGTCGCCACATCACTGCCTGCGGCTTCCTGTTGCGTCCCCACTCCTGAACACAATTACTGGACACGTCAGTCACTGTCCAGCCAAAAAACCCACACTTGACTTACATAAAGGACTTAATGGTAGCCCTTAAGGTACTAAATAGGGCATAGATATCAAATATGTCTGTTGGTTGATATATAAATGCTTTTTAGTTTCATGTGTTTGGTTTTTCAGATTGGTCTTTTATGGGGAAAATAATCTGGTGCAAAAGCATTTATCATTGATGAGCTAAAAAAGTTCTGTTGTGTCCATAATTAATTTAATATTTTAGACATCTGGGTGATGCTTTTCTTCACAATAAATTACTTCCTTTCATAATTTCTTCCCCCTATTTAAGTTCTGTTATTCCTTGTCTAAACTGAGGGTCTAAAGATGTTGTATGTTGTACAGATTGCAAAGCTCTTTGAGGCAAATTTGTGATTTGTGATTGTGGGTTTCATAAATAAAATCAACCTGACCTAAAAGTTCATTTGTAGAGATCAAACCTTTCCATCAGAGACGTCAGTTTTACCACTATAGTCCACATTTTTTACCCTTAACCTGAACTCTATGTAAATGCTCAACTCTCAACTGTAAACTCAAACTAATGTTTGGCCTACAGAGAAACCTCATCCACATCTGCAATGTAACACCTGACTGTGTCTCTGGAGTGGAGTTTCCCCCTCAGGGCAGTACTGTAAGACAGTGAAATCTCAAACTCAGCCAGCAGCGTTGGTCGTCCTGTAACTCAAGATTTCGGGTTCAGATCCTCATGGTGGGTCACAGGAGCACCGATTTCTGATTGTTAATGAGGTTTACATTCATCTGCAGTGTCAGTAAAAACTAATGATGATAGACCAAGCAGATGCAAGCAAATCCAAATCTTAACGGTCAATAAATAGGCTTGACTTTAAATATGAGTTACAGGAAGTGCAATTATTATTAAAGTAAATTAACATCTATTAAACCAAAGATGCAAATAATCACACAAGAAATCCACATTAGATCACATCATGTATAAATCATTATTCATCCATCATTGGTATTATAATTTTGACAATTTTTTCTTGACACTAACAGTACTATGCATGGATCAAATCTGTGACCATATATAGAACCAGTCGTCTACTCGTGTATCTGTAGATCTTAAAGCGATTACCTCACCCTTTGAGTTAATGCTAAACCTCTCCTATATGACACTGTCTAATCTTTAAGCCTTCGCTAACCCAAAGACCACTGTATATGACCAGCTTTCCAAAGCAGTCAAACAAAGGAGCGCATTTCAAAAAGGATGCAACATCGGGTGTATTTTAAAGGCGCAGTCATTGACTTTAATGATGACAGATTTATCTTGTATGGCATTTACAGGCCAGGTAGCATGGGCGAATGTATTAGTTACTGAAGTGAAGATACAGTAGCAAAGTTGCACTGTATATATCAACAATGTATTCATTCAAATGTTTTAGATTTCAGCTTAGATCATTAAAAGACAAGTGCAGATAGACAGTCTCGGGGCCACGTTCAGCTCAGTTGGTAGAGCAGTCGCCCCATGTGTGAAGGCTCAGTCCTTGCTGCGGAAACCCAGCGTTCGAATCCGACCTGTGGCTCTTTCCCGCATGTCATTCCCCATCTCTCTCTCCACACATTCCTGTCACTCCTCAGCTGTCTCTATCAAAAAAAGCTTGAAAAGGCCAAAAAAAAAAAGAAAAGTGAATTGACTCGTGCGACAGTTACGTCATTTATTTGTTTCTACTTGGTTTAGGAGAAGGAGCTCCTACAAGTGCACACTCGACTGTGTGTGTGTGTGTGTGTGTGTGTGTGTGTGTGTGTGTGTGAGAATGCATAAGGGGGGTTAAACAAATGAACTTACTGAGGCGAGCTAAAAAGCAAACAACATAAGGCATTTAGGCACGTTGAAAACACACACACACACACACACACACACATACATGCACCACCTAGCAGATAGAATGACAGGGGGGGGCCTCACTGGTATGTTTCAGTCTAATAAAGGAAGTAACCTGTCAACTGTGCATGATATCACATCACCAATCAACATTCATCGTGCTCACAGGAGGTTCTTGTTGAATTTTATGTGTGTGTATAACGTAGACACGAGCAAAAGTTTCACCTACCTGTGCACCTTTTGTGCATTTTAAAAAAAAAGTATTTTTAAGTAGCAAGCCATAGCCCCCTCCTCTTCCTCCTCCCACCTCCTCATGGTTCAGGCCTCAGGGAGGAAGTGTGTGACAGCACGGAGCTCCTGGACCGTATTGAGGAATGTCTCACACACAGAAACACACACATGTACGAAACACACACACACACAGACACACACAAAATCCAGGGTATATGTCAGACAAGGGCAAGAGTGGAGATCGGAGGGAGGGAGGGAGCATAGAAAGAAACGGAAAGGAAATGAAAGGCAAAAGGAAGAAAAAAAAAAGACCTTAGAATGCACTCTCGCCTTGGGAGGCCAGAGAGAACAAATGTCTTTGACAGTCCAGAAATGAATTTTCCTGCCGTTGTTACAACTGCAGCCAAATACGTCAAACCCTCCCTACAGTCCCCAGACCGCAGCGCGTCAAAGACAGATAAAATATTAGGAAAATACTTTATTTGAAAACTCTTTGAAGGTTCCCTAACAGAGGTGTCCCAGTGGACTCTGTGTCGTACCCTTGTTGACGAAGTGTTCGGTTCCAAACCGCTTTTACAAACAATTTGGCATCCATTTGGCAATGGTATTATCATTTTGTCCATTAAAGACTTATCGTGGAAGTTTTCTTTGTTTGTTCTAATTTTGCGATATCAGTCATTGATCAGGAATAGGTGCCTTTTTGGAATGGCACGCAATTTACCATTAGGTCTGCAGCCTGGACTCCTTTACAAGGAACAGTTTTGACATTTTGGGAAATTTGCTTTTTTTTTGTCTTGCAGAAAGTAAAATGAGAAGATCAATACCACTCTCATGTTTGTACAGTAAATATGAAACTACAGCTAGTAGCCAGTTAGCTTAGCTTAACACAATGCCTGGAAGCGGAGGGGAAGCTTGGCTCTAGCCTTCATAAAACCACAACATGTTGTTTTTGTGCTTTGATTTTTGTACAATTTAAATAAACGAGATGTGACATGTTAATTTGTGAGCTTTAGCGGTGCGGCTAGGCATACTTTTGTTACATTTGGCTAGCTGGTTTTCCCATTTCCATTCTTTTTTACTAATTTAACCCACTGCCTGCTTTATTGAACAAATCTGAGACCAGCATCAATCTTCTCATCTACATGTTGACATGAAAGCTAATAAGTAAATTTCCCCCCCAAAAAACTGCAGTGGGTGGTCAAAAAAAAAACAATGGGTACTCTTCCAACATCACTGTTCCATGTCATTCATTCAGTCATACATGTGGTCAGAAGCATTACAGTCCTTTGCACGTGTAACCATAGAACAATCTGTTTTTCAAACATGTCTCATATCTCCCTTTGCACATAAACCCAGAGGCTTTAGAGGTGAGAACCTGGCTCAGATAGGCAAATGAAACCCAATGAGAAACACATGTTACGCACATGGACAGTCTCTCTGGTGTACGAACGAGAGCTCTTACCCACACACATTCACAGAAACTCATAGATGTGTTATGTTTCAGATGATATATGCACAGAATGTGTACACAAACACGTGCACACACACGGGGTAAACAGTGATCCGGTCCTCATAGCATATCGTAAGTTATGATATATATACGGTGATGATGCAACGCTGTGTTTAATGCCTTTATATCAAGCTACACCCTCTGAAATGTGTAATGTACGGCCTTAACTAATTTTGACAGTCTTATCCAGCAGAAAACCAGTCTCCCACAGGCCCAAGAGAGAAAACAAGTGTAGATTTTGGTCAGATAATGTGGCCATTATTTTCTTTGAGAAGAAACAAAACACTCTCTGGCAACAGAAAAAGTGTCTGGCAATTTTACAGAACCCTGCACCAAATCATATTGATTTAATATGTATATTTTGGAGTTCAGCTAGAGTTAGCCTGATGCATCTCCTTCTGCATTATGTCTGTTGCTCACCAGTTTAAATTACTCCAGAAAGTGTCGTCTGTTCCAAAGCTTTTAGGAAATATTTGCATAGTCGATTTCAGTTACTCGATGACAGCAAACGTAATAGAAGTCCAGGGGCCTTTCCAGTGGCTGTGTGCTGTTTTTTGCGCTCAATGGTTTGAACCTGTAACGCACAGAGTTGGTCTGTGTCCGCCGCCAAGACATAATCCAGATAAAGAAGAAAAAAAATACTCAGAGTACTATTTCTCTCATCTGTATAATCATACTGACTCAAGGGGACACAGATTCTCTTTGTTCCATTAATCATAAAATCAAAGATTGTAGAAAAAGAGCTTCAGAAACAGATGTAGAAGTATTAGCTTGCTTCATTAAGGTCGCTTCAAATTCGAAGTTTAAAGCTACTTCGACTGGATCCACACTTGGCAGAAAAACGGATGGAGGTTTGAATCCTAAGAAACAATAACACATTGTGATCAGCTCCTTTAGGATCCAATCACAATCACAAACCTTTTGTCCTGGCCTGCCTGTATCTCTCCCTCTTTCTTTCTGTTGAGTAGTCCCTTGTGTTTCTTGTCGGTCCCATGTTTGACTCTCTCTGGGTGTGGCATCCAATCATCCGCCTCCTGCTGCAACCTTCACACCTGCATCTCATCCACACTGCAGTGCACTGCACTGGTTCTTCACGTCACTCTCCAGATGGTTCTGTAAACTATATGCTGCACATACGATGGACACGACTCTGCTTCTTATTTGAGCAAATGATCTTTGAACAAACAATGCTTAAATCTTGTTCTCCTGTGGTTCAGGTTCACTCTTCCATTTGTCTGTCAGTCTCCCACCAGCCCAGTTCCACCACTCTCTCTAGAAATCCCCTCAACTTCAACCAAACACTATCCGAATGTGTTTTACTTTTCTGAATAGACCTCTTTTTTAAGCTGTACGCTAGACAGCATTCATAATCTCCACACAGTCAAAAACAAATGGATGCTAAATGAGATCAATATGTTTTGAGTTTGCACTACATTTGAACACATAAACAGGAAGTAGTTGTCTGCTCTTAATTAGACTTTATTCTCTCGTGACATTAACTGTAGTCTGTTTCAAATGAATCTACAGACGAGGAGGTGAAGAAATTTATTTTCATGTATTTCATCAAGGCTCGTAACTCATATCTCAGCGAGAGATATGAGTTTTATAAAATGATAAACTATTATGATTATACAGGAATTACTCTCAGTAGCACTGATACAGTTACAGAGCTGCACTATAACAGCTAAACCATGAGCACACATTGCTATACTGTATGCACGAAAGAGAAAATGGGATCTCATAGCAAGGCCGTAAGGAATCTTGCACTGTAAGTAAGACATGTAGACTGGCTGCAGATTTCACTATATGTTCCATCACCATCTCCTCAGCCCAGGTGGGTATAGTAAGGTTGAATTAATCCATTCAACATGTGTTCTGTGTATGGGTGTGTATGTGTCTTGGTGTATGTCTAGGGGCTCTAGAGGTTCATCTGCGCAACACGTGCCAAGGAAGTTCTGTCATCACCTCCGTGAAGAGTGGAGGAGAGCGGCGAGAAGGACGGGAAGAGGGGAGACAGATGGAGGAATATCAGGGGAGGGGAGACCTATAAAAAGAGAAGGAAGGAGGGGGAATATGAGGGATAGGATGAATATGGGTGGGACGTACAGGGTGGAGGAGAGGGGCTGAAACTTTCCTGGGGAGGATGTGAAAAAGCTTTCCCTGTTGGGTTTCGCCCCTCAGACAGAAATCTTGGCTTGCGTCCACTGAACATGCCTCCTCCGTGCCTGCTCCATATATCATTCTGTCTCTAACACTTTCTCCCCCTACTCCATCGCTTCGTCTCTCATCCATCTCTCGGAAGTATTGAAAGGAGCTCTGGGCCAAGTCCGGACACATACACTCATAATCAGACTCTGAATCGCTTTATTTGCCAAGTGCAATAAATGGACAAGGATTTGTTTTAGTGTAGAGTCCGTTGGAGAGACAGGTCAACAAATAATGAATTAAAACAAGTAAACACTGGAACACTTGGCAGAGGGTATGAGGATGGTACAAAATATATAACAGACAGTAGTCTATACACACAGACACATATACATATCTCACTTTAGCATATTTTTGTAGTCGATGATATGTTTTTTATGTAAACTATCCATTTGCTGTGCAGTAACAGCTGTCAGATGGATTTTATGTAGTACACCCTATCCCCCTCTAAAATTTAGTAGCATTAAAAAGTAGCATAAAATAAAAATACTCCAGGAAACTTCAAGTACCTCAAAATTGTACTCATGTACAGTAATAGAGTAAATCATAAATATCATAAGTATCATAAATTGATGTTTATTGGCTGTTTCTACCAGTGGTTACAACACAGGGCGGCACGGTGGGGCAGTGGTTAGCACTGTCACCTCTCCACAAGAAGGTTCCTGGGGCCTTTCTTTGTGGAGTTTGTCCGGCTTCCTCCCACAGTCCAAAGACATGCAGACTCTACATTGCCCGTGGGTGTAGATATGAGTGTGAATGGATACTTGTCTCTATACACTGTAAATAATGTTTGTGGATTTTACGGTGAAAAACTGCCAAATTATGACAGTGGAACACATTTTACGGTGAAAAACTGCCAAATTATGACAGTGGAACACTTTAAAATACGCAAATGAATATTTCAAGACCTTTATTTATATGGCTATATAATACAGAATAAACTACTGTTTTATATTAGAGACTATTAATTATTATTAATTACAGTAAAACACCGTAATATTTAATGACACATTTTATAGCCTTTTACTGTCGTGGTTTTTCAAAATAAAAGCTACAGACATTTTAATATATGGAATAACATGCTTACCTTAAATGTGAAACTAACAGTACTAATAACCTTTTACTATAATATTAGAAAAATACTATTTATTTATTTTACTATACTAAAATTAAAAATAAAACAAAATAAAATCCTGGCAACCACAACCACGATTATAACACATTACAATACCAAATATATTTTACGTATCTGCGAGAAACTAGAGAAGTATCCTCTTATAGTTTGTGTTTATAGATACTCCACCCTCATGACGAATTTCAATAACATTCACAGCTCAACTTAACTAATAACACCCCAGCAGAGTGATTAGCAAGACGAGACGCGCCAATTTACCCTAATGAGCTGTGTCTAATGGTAAAGTGTGTCAGTGATGTAACGCTACACCTGCCTGAGCTCTCCCGAGGGCTGCTGATGGGTGTAGAATAACACACTCTCGGGGGAGTCCAGGTAGGTGTGTGCGTGCGTGGAGATCAAAACAGTTTGTGAGAACTGTTAGGAACGCTGTTTTTCATTCACCCACTGTCACCCACAGTGCATCTCCAGACATCTGTAAAAGTGAAGATGCCACCCTCGGGAGCCCATATGTTGTTTACAACCTTGTCGCTGAAACAGAAGGAACGCAAAAGTTAAAATGACTACAATCTTGTCGAATCATTTCATCTCCCTCTGTTTGTACTTGTGCTGTGGACGCTCTGCAAACACTCTCATTACAGTGATTTACAGCGAGTGAGCAAAACAGTCCGAATGGCTCAAACTCAGAGTGAATACTTGGCTCATAACGGCAACAAATGGGAAGCTGTATAGAGTGAACGTGTGACCTATATGGTACAGGGGAGTCTATTTGACCATTTGTCCCTGTCTACTTGCTAATGTACATAGATTATTATTTGTCACTTGTTGTTTGAGGTCAGTCCAGTTAAGTGAGGTTCATTTATCTATTAATGATTACAGCACCTGAAGATCTGCTAGGGTTATCTTAACTTTAACCCAGTAAATCTGCTCTCAGTTCACTCCATCTACCTGATCTGTGTTGCTGCACATCACACTACATTAGAGTCCAATGAGGCATAAAGCCACCAGCACAGTGCCATGCTGTGCTGTGCTAACCAGCTGTGCTCCCCACAGGTTAGTGACTGGAGAGGAGGCAAAAGATATAGATTCCTCATTCTAATCACATCTCAAGATCACTAATGGGGGCTTTCAATGAAGACACGATCAATGAATGCTGATGTGCGCATGCAGGCACACAGACGTAAGACGTTTATGCATGCGGCACACCACCATAGATTTCTGCAACCGAGCACGGCATTGCCATCTCCTCAAGTATGTAAACAAGGACTGAACACCGGGAGGCTTGACGGCGTCTTCTGCTGAGGTTGTTTGTTTGTTTGATCGTGTTCCCAACTTTTCTATGAGAACGTGTTGTTTGACGGCGCCGAGGAACAGTGTTTGAGTGGGTTGGAAATGATGCAGCTTTGAAGCGAGCACAGATGAAGACGAAATAAATACACGCAGAGGAAAGACAGAAGAAGTATACAAATAGCTGAAACAGAGTGATGGATAGGGGAAAACTCATCAGTGAAATGTACTGATCCGAACCAAGCTGCATCTGCACTGCACCTGGTTTCTTCCTAGTCCCTGGAACCCCTATAGTGCCATGTAGCGTATATGTATGTTGTAATGACTGGGTGCCATCGCTTTTCGCTGTGTTCTTGCTAGCTATGACTCACCGTCACTGCTGCACCAGGCTGCCGCCTTGGCATCACACACACTCAGCCACCATGGCAGCCAACACCCACAGAGATTGTGTGTTAAGAGAGAGCGAGAGAGAGAGAGAGAAATATATAAGAAATTTACAGCGAGATAAAGGACAAGACCTGACACAAAATATAATTTTCTTATCAGCAAAAACCATCCACTCCTCTAAAGGTGTTTTTTTTTTTTTTTAAAGGAACCTTTTAAGCTGTTTGAAGGAATATAACCATCTGCGTGCAGCAGCAGGGAAGACAGGAATTGAGATAAAACCTGCTGCTGAGATCAATGAGTCTCAGAGGACCAGAGCCATCAGAAGATGCCCCCGTGGATAAGCTCTTAATTTTATTCCTGGAGCAAATTATGTCTGAATTTGGTTAATTTCCTTGAGAGGTGTATAACAGTAAGTGCATAATACTACACTAAAACCACTTTCACACTTGTAAAGGAAGAATGAAAGGGTCAAGGCAAGATTGATCGTAATTGCTGGAACAGTAACGGAGCTTTCTACGTCGCATTTAGTATTATATAAAAGAACAGCTTGAATCACAGCTTGAAAAAAAAATTAAAAAAAATAGAGGCCAGAGATGGTTCAGTGCAGCAGCAGACTTAATGATTAGTTTAGCAACAGATGACAGGCCTCCAGGATATACACAGATTACATAAGGTTAGAGATCCCTCTGTCACACACACTGAGAGGCACACAGTGTTAATGATGAACTGGTGTTGTCTGCAGTTAATTGGCTGGACTGTAGCCTGTACTGGCACCGAGTGCGCGTGTGACAGAGAGAGTGTGTTTGCTGAGTATTGTCTTGCATGTGCAGAATCACTGCAGTTTCATCCTCTGGCAAGCGAAGCAGCACACATGTGGGCAGAGAGCTTCGCTCATATTAACATTTCACTGTGACTGTGCTGCATAAATTCACATTTTTGCAGAAGGGGTCACAGGATTTTCATTCGTGAGGCGGTTTGGACCTGTGAAAAGTGAACAGGATGTACCATTTGAAGACAAAATGGTAACATTTGATTCATTAAGGTCTAGTTTTGCAACTGTGCAACTTTTCCAAAAATCAAATCAAAGTGTTAAAGTTGTTGATTAGTGGCATCTGGCACATAATTGTGCAGGTTTAGGTTAGACTCACATGCTAACAGCTCAATGAGGCTGTAATCAGGCACAATGGTGCTTTGAGTTAAGTCCTAACGTCAGCATGCTCACAGTCTCTCACAATGAACACGCCAGTGTTTAGCAGGTATAGCCACATCAGTTCCGCATGTTATCATTGTCATGACAGCATGTTAACATTTGCTAATTAACGCCAAACACAGAGCACAGCTGAGGCTGACGAGAATGTCGTTATTTCTGTTGGTGTTTGGTCGTAAACCAAACCACTGGACAAGACGGGCAGTCTGATCCGATGGTGGAACGACAGGAAAAGTATGAATGTCACAAAATTTAAGGCAGCGATATTTCAGCAATACAGTCTGTTTCAGTCTGTCAAAGTAATGGAATAAACGAAAAAAAAAAGTTTTACACTGTCATCCCTAGAGCCTTAAGAGCCTTAGGAAGTAAAATGAATTTTATCTATCGTTAACCTCTATTTCGAGCAATCCATTATTTTCTGCAATCCTAAATCATTTTAGCTAACGATAACCACAAATGATCTGTGAAATGAACTCAATACATTCATCCGATCCACCATGTGCACAGTAGCACATTGTTCTTTCCCAGACTTCTGGTAAAAACATGGTAAAATCATCAACCTGCTGTGTGTGTGTATATATAAAGTACTGTATGTATGGTATGCACATGCAGCAAGTCAGTCACTGTGAGTCAGTGGGTTATAGAGTCCCATGAAAAAATGTAAATATTGGTACACAAGGTAAATAAATGAATGCATTTAAATTGGAAACACAAGAGTAGACACTGGTGGATACTGGTCACATGGGGTCATGAAGAAATGCTGCTTCTGTAAGATACAATGCTTTCCCTTTGACTAGCAAAGACGGGCCATGAGGTCAGGACTTCTAGCGCTCGGAAATTTGAGTGGGCGACATGGTCAAGGGATGAATAAAAAAGTGTGTACGTGCGTAGGAAAAAACAGACTTGTGTGGATGAAACTTGTTGCTTGTTGCCAGTCAAACAAAGCCCAGTAAAAAGGTACACACACACACACACACACACAAGCATGCGTGCATGCTCTCATGTGTATCAGACTGCTACAAACACAGACACACACATACTTACTCACCTTGTACAACCAATCCTCCCAGATTCCTAATGAAAGCTTTCATTATGTGTATATGGCCACTACTTAGAGCGTCTCGCAGACTAATGATACCTATTTCCACCACTCTAAACTCTGACACCAAAGACTTCCACCGTAAATCACTCGCTACTCATTGCACTAATTAATAAAGCCGTGCCAGACTTTGTGACTCTGGGGAAATTTAATAATGTTCACAGAAAAACCTTCAAAGTCAAATTTGATTATCAAAACGAAGTAACATAGGAGTTTGTTTTCACTGACTCAGCAGTGGAGCAAAGGAGCTCTGTGGGTATTTTGAATGTGTTTATGGTTGTGATTGTGATTGTGTGTGTGTGTGTGCATATGTTTTTCTGAATGTGTGTATGTGGCCTTGGGGTTCCAGGCCCTCAGCCCTCTTAGTGGGAATGCACCCTTGTAACTGCCGAGGTCAAAGCATGGTAACCCTTAAGCTACCAGGGGGTCAAAGGTCATCCACCCTCAGGGGAATCAGTGGCGACACCCTGGACCTACAGGCTTGACTCAACAGTCTGAACGCTACATCGAACTTGACAGCCCAAACTTTACCCTTTGCAATGTCCAGGGAAGGAAAAAAAAAATTAATCTCATTCATCCCGACTGATTTATTAATTGCTTAAATTACATTGTGTAGGACCATGTTTGCTGAATAATCAGCTCTGAGAACCTTCAGCCAGACTCTTGCCCTCTTTGCAACTCACCAGGCTCATTTAACCCGCTATTAGCCTGAGGACACAACACAGTGACCTCAGTTCACCACAAACAAAACAAAGACATTCACAAGGTCGTGTGTTTCACTTTAAACGGTTCTGAAATGTTTTGGAGCTGACAGAAACTTGCAGAAAATACTGAGGTAGCAGTTTCCTGTTTTCTTGCCAACAGTTCTCAGAAAACGAGGCGATTTCGAGGTTTCTGTCCAAAACTTTTATATCTATACTGGAAAACAATGCTGCTGTAGTGCTGTTTATCTCAAAAGCACAGAAGGTGTTGTAAGATTGAAAATAAGATTTGTCCACCACTTTAGTACAGACTGAAATATCTTATTGGATGGAGTGGCATGCAATTTTGTACATACATTCATGGTCACTAGAGGATAAATTCCACATCCTTTAGTGATCCCCTAAAGTCTTTTCTTCTAGCGCTATCATGTGTTTGTCAGTTTTGTGTTATACCTAAAATTCACAGCAGTTGTTGGATTGATTGCCACTGAATGTGGTTTTAAATATTCAAGGTCCCCAGAAGATGAACTTTAATCACTTTGGCAACCACATAATCTGTCCAAATTGTCCAAATACCTTGATAAACGTTATAACAAATACTTTGATGAACATGATAAACAATATTTCTGCTAAACACCAGCATATTAGCATTGTCGTTACAAGGATGATAGTGTGCTGATTTAACACAAAGCACTGCTGTGCCTAAGAACCTACCCTAAATAGCCGAACATGGATTCTTCATTCCTAATGTATCAACTTTAACAGTGGAATTATGTTGAAAAAAACAAACAAATTAATTTTGAATGACCTTCAACTGCCAAAATGCAGAAACACAAAACAAGGCCACTTAGTAGGCATCACGTGCAAATTTGGTTTAGAAACGTCCTTTCACAAAAGTCAATCAAATTAAGCACAATTTTAAGTGTTTAGTCTGAAACTAAATAGATTCGCTGTTGGTTTGATGGATGTGCATTTCCTGCCAACCAGCTCCCAGTCTAACACGAAACCATACATCATGTGTGATTATGTCCCTCTTTGTGCTCCCTACAACTCTGACACCTCGGCTAAACTGATTGCTACCAAGAAGCGTCACAATCGTAACTCTGCAGCTTTTAAAGTCACGTTTATGTGCCGACCAACAGTCTGGTAATCACATCACAGTCTTCTAATGCTGTTACTGGGCTCCATCCAAATCCAGTTTTCATGGCAACCTGAAACATGTTTCCTGTTTTATGCATATAGCTAATCTTGTCATTTTGAATAAAAAGACAAGGTTTCGGTCAGTAATTCACTCCTGCTCCAGTCTGCATTTGAACTGAGACCACCTAGGAGATATTTTCGAGTCGATCCTGGCTGCAGCCATCCATGTGGAATAAAGACACTATTCATTGACTTACTGGCCCGATTACTGTTGACTTAGGCAGAGGTGGAAGAAAACACGAAAACATATGCTGATTTAGACGACTTCAGAACCTCCAGCCCAGCCTGGATGAATTTATATGCGAGTTCTGAGTAAGCTGCCTCGCTCTAAATAACGCAATTTGTGAACACCATCCATTTCAAATGAATTAGAAAGGGCACTACTACATAAAATGGCATTCCCTTACGCTGACACCACGTACAAAAGAATCGTCTGTGGCTGATACAAGATAATGCTTCCTTCTTTGACCTCTCTACTGTACTCTGTGATCTTTAAGTGTGTATAAACTCAATGCACAGTTTGTCCCTTACACCCTCTAATCCTCTGTTTACTGCAGATCATGTCTTAATGCCCAACTGTGTCCCGCAGAAAGTCCATGCTTGTTATTCACACCACATTGACTCACAATGAAACGCAACGTTTGCACAAGCACATGGTCTATATAACAGCACAGCCACTCTCTCTGGGCCCACGGGGGGGTGGGGGGTTAGTTATGGAAAGGAAAGATGAAAATGACCATTGAGAAAAACACAAGGTACAGCCTGTATCCTCTTGCCTGTCCTAACTCTACATTACCAGGCTTAGTACTCTTAGCTGGTATAACTTGTAAGCAGGAGGAAATATAAATAAGATGAGTGTCAGTGAGTGTGCTAATGGTTGAGAGGACCCACAATTTAATTTTAAAAGCAGTACAATGCTCCTATTTTTGCCTGTCAGTCGGTGCTCAGATTACAGTGTGGCAGAACTGGAATACTGTAATTATTTTTCATTATAATCACATGAACATCCCATCGTCAGTCTGTTAAACAATGATGTCCATCTAAGGCCACTAATTGACCTTTGCTAAACCCTTCCTGGCCTGGCATGGCTGGCCTGTCAAGCTTTGGCTTCCTCTGTTGGTTGAAGTTTCATATTAAGACTGATGAAGAGTGGTTTCTATGTTTTTTTCACTCTCCCAAAGAATGGATTAAGAGCATGTTTGTCTGCTCTAGCTGCATTAGCATCTCACTACCTATAGTCGAAATAACCCATTGTTACTTCCTCGGCCAAAGGCATTGCATTCATTGCTTTCATTGATCTGTGAGGTTACCAGTTACATAAAACCAAAAAACAAAGTCCAATTCATGACTAGAATCAACTGTGTTTGCATTTCCCCACTTTCTGTCCATTATATCAGAGCATTGGCTGTACTTAGCAACTCTGTTCTGCTCGGTTAGATTTGTGAAGATTTATACTCCGGTGACCGCATCCAAATTTGTTTTTATGAGATGAGCCAAACACACGCTCAGTCCTGATCCTAAACACATACAAAAAAATAAATAAAGCATAAATTAGTACATGAGCTAAGCAGCTAAATGGATGACATAACAGTCTTAAAATGATTGCTTCAGGCTTGGGTTGCAAAAAGTACAGAATTTTGCATAAGAGAGAGTCCTTAGGGTTCTTATTTTAAAACAAATCAACTTGAAACATTTCAAAGTCAACCAACTAATGGAGCCAATGTTGTAAATTCAGCTGACTGGCCCAGCCCACTGGCTAGAAACAAGAAGCCTGTTTTTGTCCTCTTCTGTCTAAAAAGTGTAACTAAGCAAAGAGGTAGCGATGAAATCGAGCAACCCAGCAGCATCGCAGACTGTGAACAAGACGGCACTCAAAACAATTACAGCAGCTGAAAGGAGGCTAAATCATGCTAGCTCGATTAACCTTGTTTGCTTGAGTGACCATGAGTGTGTGTGCGCGCACATACATGCATGTGTTTTCTCTTTGTGTGTGCTGTCTTTTGTGTGCATACATGTAGGGTTATCTGTGTGTGTGCCTGCTGTGGCGTTCATTAAAGACGTACCAGTGGCGTGGCCCCCTGCAACTCAAGGCTTAATGTAAATACAAGAGGCCAGGCTCTAACAGGGCCGTTTTACACTCAAAGCTCTTCAGAAGTCAGCTGCAATGCATGAAGCTACGTGCACACCAACTGCACATCACATCAAGCAATTTATTTAGAAAGCATTTTTAAAATAAACAGGCTAATTACAAGGTAGTATGGAGAGCAACAGACGACATCATTCCACAGCCTGGGGGACCATGCTAGCCAACTTCAACCACATTAAGAGAGTCGCTGTAAGTGATGTGGTCTCACTTTGTGAGAAAGTAGTAAAAGTGTAGTACAGTAGGCTCATTAATACAAAAAGCTGCTGAACATTAACAAGCGATGCTCTAAATTCTGCAGAGCCACAGGATTAGGCAGCCCTCTATAATCTGTGCGTTCAAGTTTAAGCATGAGGCAGGTTCATTATGTGGTTTGAATTTAAACTGAGTGATTATTTGGAGGTCATGAAGACACAGACATGAACTGTTATGACTCCTATCCAAACAAAATCAGTCATGTGCATGTCAAATGCAGTCCCTTTGATTGACATGTATTTATTTGGTAACAGCAGGAATTATATGACCAGTTTCTGAATGAGACGCCTGGTAAATTTAGGGTTAGGGTTGCTACCTTCAGTGTAAATCAAAACAAGGGACACCTTGCCAGCGACCTCATGCCTGGTGGACTTAAATCAAACAGGAGGTCTGGGGATCTTCCACCATTGAACACATGACATGATTGTTCGGGAAATATAGAGACAAGAAGTGTAAAGAACAGATTCATCAATTATATTAAAGATGAATATATGCACCATCTATATTTTATCTGTCAAAATAAAGTGTTTGGAAGAACAATGACAGAAAACAGGAACAGAGGATTTTATTTTTCAATATGGGCCGATCCCGTATCATATGGGATTGTTGCCGTCCCAATAAATTATTAGGGATTAAGAAAGTTGACACTGGTAGTCATGTTGATATTCCTGCTTAACTGGGTACAATATTTCCTTTACTATTCATGGTCATTTTGGAAGATCTCACAACCTATTCTGTTGTTTTAGTTTGGAGGACGTGTAAATGCTTCTTTATCTGCTTCTGTTAAGGGTTCGACTTGCATGCAGAGCCTTCACATGTCAGATTATCCACCATGTAGAATGTGCTACTGAGACCTTTCACATGGGCAGCGATGTGTGTCAACACCAGGCGAATCCATCCAGTCACATGTTTGTCAGGATCAGATCATCACCATGAGAGCTATAAGGCCAATCAATAATGAGCCGCTCAGTAACGACAAATCAGGTTGACGTGTTGTCTCTCTCACACACACACAAACACACTCCCTGCCCTGCATAAATAATAATAATTGGGTATATGTGATTAGAGGCCAAACTGAGATCCGTGTGTTTGTGTTCGAAACCCTCGCTTCGCTAATATAATTTCCTTCACCACATCCAGTTATTACAGTCTTGCTGTGCCCAGTTGCTGCTGTTCCAATGTCCACATACATAATCACATCTCAGACTGGCAAAATATGAATACCATGCCGTGGTGTTTTCATTCTCAGCTCAGCGGCTTCAACTATTTCTGGAATCAGACTGAGTGTGTTGACATTTTTTTCTTTCGTGGACTAACCGTTTGTCTAGACAGTAGACACTGGGGGGCTGATCATGAGCTATATTATGCATAAAATTCAAAACAATATGTCTTTATCTAAAGTTCATCACTCACTAGTTTCTGATCTGTTCACCACCCTAACATTCCTAACAAATCAAAGCTACATATTAAAGCTGAATATTATAAAGACAGACAAATCTTCTAAAAGACTACCCCTGCTTTGTATTCCACAGAGTTTTCCTCTAATCATTTTAATTCTGATGACCTTACCGACAGTTAAATGCCAACACACACACACCCACACAATTTCAGTGCCATGCTCTACCCAGTGGGACACACTGAGCTGGAACTTTAAACCTTGTTGTTCACTTTCAGCGTTGCCCTTTCTGGCTGAATCCTCTGAGATCTTCACATTATGCAGAACGACACTTCGCATCGATCATCTGCCAGGCAGACAGACAGCCGTGTCTGAACTTTACGTGACTTCATTCATCCTCGAGCGCAAGCCCGACAGTCTCATCTTGTAACTGTCAAACTGCAGCTTTCCTCGGCCTATCAGATGTTGAAACACATGTGCACCAATGATAGTCTATTTTGACAAACCCGTGGCGCAGTTTCACCACGCTGTCTTCAGGGCATTTTCAGCTTACAGCAGAATTATAATAATGCATAGCAGATATAATAAAACACACCTGGCGTTATGATTAATTCATGTAAAGGAAAGAGTTTTTTTTCCATACAGAGGATGCTTTCCACTCTGGTTCTCAGTGATTTATAATGCTCGCTGTTTTAACTAAAACCATTGTTTCAAAAGACATAAATAGATCGGCCCCAGGGCCTGGCAGCAATGTATTCATAATGAAATGAAAAATTCAGAAACATTTTCTTTTCCTGAGCATGACCTCTTTTCTTTGAATAGACATCTTGCATTAGGATAATGCACTCGTCTGACCACGGTGGCCTTTATACAAATCACTTGTGACGGGTTCAGCAGCCTCAGCTTCACTGATTACTCATCTCATTACTATGTCCTGCTTTAGTAATTCCCCCAAATATGAAGAAAACAAACAAACTGCATCTCACTTTTTGGAAATGACAAATGCAACTTACACCATGTCGAAATTAAAAGTTGAATCAGGTTTATCATTCAGAGAAACATTAAATAATACGGGCAAGTAAGAATTACACAATTCTGACCTCATCAGATCAGATACCTGTGTATCCATTAAAGATCACCAGGGTGATGACTCCTCAGATTCCACGTCACCATGGGGACTGATCAATTATGTATGTTATAGTGTGGGTTGGTATGCTATTGACACTGTGGCAGTGTGACACTGGAGGAACAGGCCTGCGGCACGGATCAGAGATGCAAAAGCAATTATAGGTTTGTGAAAAACGACATTTACACAAACCCAGCTCACACGCCAGCCTCGATGTTCACACAGCTCCGAAAGAAACGCACAGAGATACAGGCATGCAAAAACGCAGAGAGCAGCTTTGCATACAAAAAAGTTAATCGAGATCTTTGTCTTCAAGATAATTTGGAAAGTCATGCTACCTGCACGAATGCAAAGCAGAACCAAACTGTAACTATGAGGCCGTGTCAAAATCAATTATTTTTTTTGAAAAAAGGTTCAATCATTTGGGGGGGGGTTTGTGCCAGATTTCCTTATTTAATGTTTTAAATTATTCCCATTCCCCCAAAAATGATGAATAACAACTTTCCTGTCTGTATTTTGTTCATGTCAGCATGCAAAAACTTCCAAAGCAGCATTTACACCCTTATCTACTCTCACATGATTACACTTTCAGGTCTAACAGCCTTTCCAAGCCACACTGTTCCTATTTAGCTGTAGGTGAAACTCACAGACTATAATAGAATCAATTTAGGAAAACATAATTTTAAAACCATTAAATGAAAAAAAAGATGTAAAGAAAATGAAATGCTATTATAGGGTTCAAAGACTTGTTTGATGTGGCTGTGGTTGGAGAGAAACAAAAACCCCAATACTGGCAAACTGGTTTGTTCTTTGTGTGAACGGTGAGAACTGTATGTTTAAAGGGACATGCTGACAAAACAAAGGACACATTTGATATAACATACACAAGGGGAGAAGTTTCCTTACATTAATATGCATTTCCTTTTTACATGCAAAGAGAAGATTCCCCATGAGTCCCTGGAGATTTGCTGTCAGACACGACTGAAGCACTGGTGGGTCAAAAGCCCCTCCACAGACCTGTGTCATCTGGGCCCCATAAAATAGTTTCATCTCATAATGAGATGTCCACCCTGGACAAAAATCTACAACCAGTCTTCAAACACACACTGTCACTAGATCTGGGATGTTTTTAAATTGCCAAAATATGCCTAGAGCATGGATAAACCCTTAAGTCTACATATTTTTAATGAGTCCACAAACACTCAGTTTATTCATTTCCAGCATTGGAGATGAATGAATATTATAATCCTGCTTTGTGTCCTATATACTGCAGCCTCGTCCTCATCATTATCACAGATTATACAAAGGAAATACACAGACAGCAGGAAAATAACCATTCTAACCCCTCCTTTCACTGACATGACATATACTGTACAATGACCTTTGACGCCTTACAACCCAGTACTGTACACTTCTCATCCCCCCACCCACTTACTCTATGTATGTGATGCTGGGTCTGACCATAATGGATGGACCAGTTTTTCCTCTGCACCCCCCATGCTATATTCTTTGACATTTTGCAGATACTTTTATCTAAAACGTTGATTATGAGTCTTACTTAAGTTTGTTTCTACAGGACATATGTTAAGCCATTCTATCTAATCACTACACACTCCCTCCCCATCCTGCCATCATTATCTGCCTTCATCCTAATAATATACAGGCCGAGCCATAGCCTTAATTTGACCTCTTGTCATACCCCAACCCCCACCCTCTCCGGTCTGTATGTCCAGATGATGCGGGACAGCTTGAGAAACAATGGCGAAGTTTTCCAAGCCCCGTCTGCGCCGTCTCTTTGTTTACATCCTCCTAATTATGTAACCCGTGATAGCATCTCTCTCAGTGTAAAAACAAACGACTGTAAGTCCCGAAGCCTCCGTCGGAATTTTGACAAGTTTCAAAAGCCAATGACTCAAACTGATCACAAGTGACCGAGTAAACTTTCAGATAAAATAAATAAAGTCCTGATTTTAAAAAAAGCATTGCATGTGCTGTGTATGTACAATAAGCTAAGAGCATTGTACAAACGGTTACTAGTTTTATATAAGACATATTACTAAAATATTATTTACATTGAGGTTTTTTTTAATGTTTAAAGGTAAAACTATATATTTCTGCTAAGCTTTGTAACTCCTCCTCCTCCAATACTCCTGGCTAACATTCACTAACACTAACGCATACATTATCTTGAGCAACCAACATTACCTTAAAGCTGCTCCCATCAATATATTAACAATGGATCAAATTACTATGTGTCATGTTAAAAAAAGGGTAGCTCCTAGTGATCAACCCAAAGATCATCACCCAACTCTCCAGTTCTACAGCTTTATGACGCTATTTTAGTTTGTTTCAGCTCAGTGCTTTGGTTTTACAGTTTTGGTTCACTCTCATCAACCCCATTTTTAACTATTGAAATAAAGCTCCAAAAAAACAAGTGAATGCTACTTTTACCGGCACCATAGCAGCAACACAAAGTTAGCAACTAGCTGGTGAATGTAGTGGAACAATTGACAATTCAAAATCTTAAACATAAGGCCCAAAATGACCCATGGCTGGGGTTGGATTAAATAAACAAAGTCAGGAGAGTGAATATTAAACTCTTAATCATCAGGTGGACACAAAGACAACTCTAAATGAATGCTAATGTTGAATACTAGTTGTGTAAAGAAGCAATTGTTAGCTGACACGATCGCCCTGCCTTCAAGTGGCTCGAAGATTCAGGTTTATTAATAAAACTTTCAAAGTCGACCTTTCAGATATTATTCTTATCCAGCATATGTGAACGCTCTGTATTGAACACACATTACGGACTTTAGTGCCTCTGATCCTGTTACTTAACAAGTATGCCGACCAACAGGCCGACATGAGCATATTTCTTCAACGCAGACATGCATCTCTGCAGACTCTCTAAGGGCCGGAGATTAACGAGGAGAGAGGTTGAGTCTGAGAGTTTTTGGTGACAGGGCTCTCTATCTCTGTGTCTCTCTACTCGACCCTCTGGAGTCTCACAAAACACAGAAGGGCCCCAGTTTGAAGCAGGTCTCTCTGCTTGAAGCCATAGCCCATACTGCACACATGACACATGCATGCACACATTCTGTTTTCCTCAGAAAGTCCGACACACACTCCTCTTGACACAAGTATATAAAACATTTAATTGCAAGCTTTTCTACGCAGGGGATAATCCTTGAGCGTATTTGCCCAGCGAGGAAATATTTTGTGAACAGCTGGAGGATGAATCACAGAGAAAGAGAAATAATGGGGCAAGAGCGGAAACATTTACAATTAGCAGAGAGGTAGACAGTGTGCAGTTTGGTGAAGAGCTGCATGTGTTCATCATGTTAGTCATTTGGTACTAGGGTGCAGGAAAGACATACAGGACTGATTTCAGCTGCACTTGAGGCCACTTTGCTCTGGCCACTCTTCATGTTCTGCCAAGTAGAAATCAATGACACATGTGGAACATTTGTATCTTAATCCCCCAATGATCCACTTTACAAATTTGTAATATATGGTTTTAACTGATCCCAGGACAGCTTTTGTGAGTTTAGAAATGGTTATCAATGGTAGGCAAGGGGATCATTTGAGGGGCTGCATTCATTACGGAGTTAACCAGATATGGTTTCTGTAATTAGTTAAATATTATTTAAACACAAGAATCTAATTTAATAATTAACAAAACAGATTTTTGCCTTTTTGTTTTAGAACTTTGCTTTGTGTTTTTTAGCCACCCTAGCAGCTTGGAGCTGGTAATGTTGGTCTGTCAGTCCACCGCTGTGGTCCTGACTGAAACTTTGATCTATAAAGAAGTATTAGATGGATTACCGTGCCATTTTGTACAGGCATTCATGGTCCCCAAAGGATGAATCTTAGCGACTTTGATGAACCCCTGACTTATTTAGTTCCATTAGCATACCAAAATATTGACCTGTCCCAAATCTGGGTGGATGTGGCACAGGCGGAGCAGCTAATTAGAGAGTTGCTATCCAGTTTTAAATCCAATCAAAGTGTCCTCGGACTAACTACCAAACCCCAAATCCCTGTGTTGTGAATATTATCTTAGCATTCTTTGGATAGGATAGCATTTTGGAGAGGAAGCATTGTATCGCTCCTGATGAGCAGTTGGCACCTTGCATTGGCACCAGCCTGTGCCATCGGTGTGTGAATGGGTGAAGTGTTTTAAAAAGTGCTTGGTAGACCAGAAAAGCGCTGCATAAATACAAATCCATTTACTATTCATTCAATCCATAAACACGGTGAGCGGTATACCTGCTAAACATCAGTGTGTTGGCCTTGTCACTGTGAGTATGTTGGCTCAAATACTGTACATCGCCGTGTCTAAATACAGCCTCACAGAGCTGCTGACAGGTGTTTTGTCTTATTTTTTCTGATGTAGCATGTAGAATTGTCTTCATTATCACATATAACAAGGACAAATGTTGTTTTGCAAGCCCACAAAACAGCAATATCTGAAGAAATGGTGCAAAAGTGAAGGAAATGGACTCGGAAGATATTATTTCCCTTGTGTTTTTTTTCGTGTAGTGATAGCAGACTATTAAATATACTGTATATTTGCACATGTCAGAATATCCATATGTATATTCAGTACTAGAAACAATAGCAATAAAAAAGGTATTATGAAATCAGACTCACTAATGTGCAGTGAACATGTTTACAAGCATGTGTTTGAGTCTGCATCAGCAGATTTACTGTATGTACATGTGGATGTGGTTGTTTCTGTGCACGTGTGTGTGTGTGTGTGTGTGTGTGTGTGTGTGTGTGTGTGCTGTAAGTGCTTGGATACAGAGAGAGGCTGTTCTCAGGACCCTGTTCCTCCCCATTCCTCTACAAGTCCACATGTGTTTTATTAGCAGGCAGGCCCACCGGACTGTAAATTCCAACAGCGGGCTGGCCTGGGGATATGCACGGCCCGAGGTTGAGAAAGATCACAGACAAAAAAAATGACAGGCATGGGAGGAATCACCTCGCTCTTGTCCTCTCCTCATTTTCCTTGTGACTTTTTGCATGTCTCCCTACATTTGCTCTACTCTGTCTTCTTTTATTTTTCTGGATCCAGTCCCCTTTTCCTCTTTCTGTATCTGTCTCTCATTGTCTATTTCTCTCTCATTTAGTTTATTTTGTTTCCGACTCTGGATCGCATGCAAATTCTTTCTGGCTCTTTGTCTTTGTGTCTCATATTGTCTCTTGTCTTTGCAGATTCCTCTCTTGCTCTTTCCTTCCCTCCATCTGCTCTCCCTCTCCTCCTCACTTTGTTTCTCTCTCTGTTAGTGTAACACTAAGTTCTTGTTCTGTGACTCCAAAACCACAGCATTCCCACAACAGCAAACACTTATGAGACAAGAGCTGTGGCTTAAACAATGGTTTCCGTTTGCCCCGGGACAAAATAACTCACTCTCCTCCTCCCCTACACATAAAAACTCTCTCTGTCACTCATACAAACACACACACACACACACACAAGCTATATATACATAACATACACTCACACTCCCACACAAACACTCACACACATTTCCACGGCCCAGTACCTATCATTAAAATTTATGTTAGCTTACCTATTTTCTCTTTCCTCTCCATCAACATGACAATCACAATTAGAGCGTGACATGGCAGGTCGTGACCTGCACCCCTCTGATGCCCCCTGAACCCTGACACCCTCCTCAGGGTGTACTCTCACTTCGACTGTACCAGGGGAATGAGTGGGAGAAAAGTGCAAGTGATAAGCTTTAACCCAAAGTGACATGTTTATCGTTTAGAAAAACAATTTGGGACAGTTTGGTTTGGTTGGAAATAAAGCAAACAGGATGATGTTTTATTTCCCTGCATGCAGTTTGAAGATGTGTTGGATATCCAATCCAAATTGTTGGATATCTATTCTAGAAGTAAGTACTACTTCCACAGAGAGGTGGAAAGATACACCTTGGCACGTCTTCAAAGATGTAGATGTACCTAAGCTGCACATTACACACCTATAAAGTCAATAATTTCAATGTTAACAAAGAACTTACACATTGGATTGACGGGATCCAGTAGCTGCCACTGCAGATATGTGAATTCACAGTAACTTTATTGACCACTAAAACTTTTAAAACAAATATATTGCAGCTGCATTAAACATTACCATAATATCACCTTTTATTGTTGATGATGGTATGTGTTAGCAAACAGTTTTAGCGTTCATCTGGAGTCCAAATGTCCCTCACCCTTCTGCTTAGTTTTGGTACTCACCAACTCCCAAAGTAAATATACAGCATATTAGTTGCTAAAAGCTCCATTATGTCCACCAGCTAGTTGCTAACTATGTCTGATTGCAGTTTCAGGGCTGGTAGAGCTTTTTTTGTTGTTGATGAAGACAGTAAAACCAAAACAATGTGCTGAAAGATGCTTAAACTCTCCAATGAGCTGAGTGGAACTGCAAAGTTGCGGGATAATCCTCTGTGGGTTTAGCACTAGGGGCGATCCTTTTCCTGTTACACAAAGTCTCTTGATCCTTAGTTATTATCAAAATATTGCTTAGTGCAGCTTTAATATTATCATCTCAAACATCAAAGGTATTAAAATAAACTAAACATTAGGCCTTGAAATCAAGTATTAAACTGCTGCAGAAGCTGTGATTCTCCACCTCTTAGCATAGCTGCCACTTGAATTGCTGCATAATTTTACTAGACATCCAACAATTGGACTAAACTTGGCTAATCTAAACCTGGAAGAGTCTGCTTCCACAAGTAAATTGCAAGCAGATATGTAGAAAACAGCATCCATGAGTTTGTCTGACTTCGGGTAAATTGGAAAAACAGTAACATTCACCAAAGACCAAAGTATCAAAGTCCTTTGTTGGCAGAAAAATCTTAACTATTCTTCAGCAAAACACTGATTGTTTATACTGAAATATGAAATTCTTCAGGGGGTTCACTGTGTTTAGTCAAAGGGCTTAGTTTAAAAGTTTGAAAATTAATCTGTATTCAGGGACTTAGTGGGCATTGCGCTTGTTTTTCCACACTTTACAATATTTACAATATTAAGATCAATCCTGTCACCAAATTGTACTTATACACAGATACACAGGAGTCGGGAAAAGGAAAAGAAGGAAGAGTTAGGAGGTAAAAACTTCTCTTGAAGAGTTTACAAGTGGTGACGCCATTGTGCTGTGCAGTTTAATTACCTCTCTACCAGCAGGTCTGGTTCCCATTATGTCTGCTAACAGCCAGCTCTCCTCTGAGCTGCTCTCCTCCCCGCTGCCTTGTCCTCAGTTGGCATCTCTTTCACCACAAAAAATACTCATCTCAAAAAGTATTTCACTCCGACATTCAGACCTATGGTCCTGTTTTTGCTGCAGTAAGTGAAAATCTTTGCCAGAATAGATAACAGCTGCACATCATTCAGTTAAATGTCGTTGGTTTGAAAACTTTTATGATGCTATATGTGGTGTATTTATGTAAAATGTCAGTCACAATGGGATACCTGCATCATGCTGTGCTATAAACATTAATCAGAACAGTGATGCTGGCTCATCGTGGTTGTTTTTCCCATATGACAAACTTGGCACGAGAAAAGGCGTTGCGTATTTGAAGCTTTAAACGTGACAGTTCATTGGCACTCACCCAAAAGATGTTAATATGGACACAGTGTTGTTCCAACACATGTAAACTGCACAGCATATTCATGCCATTCTCCATATTTTTTCATTCTCCCTCGCAGCTTCGAAAGACAGGATGTGGATACAGTGTTATACCACTAAGCTAAAGACAAACAGCAATGAGGAGTGAAATCAAACCAAGGGGGATTAAACACAAGCCTTTACTGAGGAGAGGATGTGGTCATAACATCCCCTCCCTGGAACAAAATCGTATTATTCCATACAATATTTGAATGACGCATGTATTGATGTTTGCAACACACATTCTGGAAAAGGATGCTTAATTGATTTCAGAGTTTGGTCGTTTTAGGACAATGAACGCTTGTCTTACTTTTCAATGCATAGACTTATGTCGTCTCAGTATGAGTTAGCATGATGTATTGTGTCGAGAATGTGGATGACATTGTCTGTTAGTTGTTCAGTCAATTTAGTCCAGACTTCTCAGGATATATGGATGGGTTCCCATGAAGCTTGTACAAACATTCAGGGGCTCAAGATGATGAATCCTACTGACTTTGGTTTGGATGCCTTGACTTGCTAAAGGCACCATGAAGATGACATATTTTGTTTTTGGTAAAATGTCTTCTCAACCATTGGATGCATTGTTATAAAGTTTAGAACATTCTCCTAATATTTCATTTAGCGCCATAAGCAGGTCGAAGATTTAATATGCTTGTCCTTCCTCAAGATGAAACTTTGGTGAAAAGTTAGGTATTTTTCCACATGTGTCTATAAGTGACTAATGGGGGTAACAGTTCTTGGAATTGGTCTAGTATTGAGTGAGAGCGAAATGAGTTACAATGTAATTCTGGGCAATTGTGGACCATCAGGAGAAAGGATACTGAAGCAGAAAGGGCTTGCCACTAACAGCGAAAAAGCACACAAATTATCTTTTTTGTATTTCCCCAGGCTGCCATTTAACTGTGATCACTCAGTTTCAACTTTCTAGTCTTGTGCTTGCAGGCACATTAGTCAGTTGATTCCCAATCATTCAAATGTAAACTGATGTTGTCACTGGTGGCATCGCCTTGATTGTCTGTTTGTATGCTTGAACGCAAAGTCAATTCAAATTATGTTAATTAAGCATCTTGTTTCTGTTACTGAACACATGTGAATACAGAGGTGATGATGCGCAACTGAAGCCAAAACTCAATCTGATGATCATTTGAAATAATTCACATAACTCTGTTTCTCATTACATGCTTCCCAGCTGGAGGGATTCTCATGAAGCAAACAGTAAAAACTTAAAACTTTCCACAGGTTAATACACGGGTTAATTAACTGGAAGACAGCCACAAGTTAATACAACACAATAAATTGGAAAATAATTCCTCCTGTACTGCTAAAAACTGACTTTGAATAGTAGGAAATTATGTTTGGCAATGAATTTCGCTTGCCCATGTCATCTCCCGCTGCCCCTTTAAGAGGTAACACCCCCTCCTGTCTCATTACCTGGAGGGCTTTAGGGTGAAGAGGATGTGGTCTGCTTAGCCAGGATTTACTAATGTTTTCCCCCCAACACAGCATGCAGACTCCAGCTGTGGGCACAGACACACAAGTTCATATGCTTCTCCGTGTAGGCACACACAATTAGTCCAAGACGACCGATCAGGCGATCAAGTCAAGCACTAACCTCACAGTTACATGTGGTGGAGGTTTCAGGATGGAAGACAGATAATTAAAGGAAGAGAAGAGCCAAAGGTGAGAGGAAGAGGGAAGTAGATGTGCCACCATGTTCTGAGCTAATCACAAGTAATCTAACACATCATTATTATAAGTGTGAATGTGTGTTTATCAGTGTGAGTGGGCGTGCAGCCATTAGTTGCTCTACCTTTGCATTACAATCTGGTCATAGTGGGGTCAGCCAGCAGTGTGTGGGCAGACATAGAGATATAACTCAAACCCACATGTAGGCCTGCTCCTTACACTGTGAGCAGTTGGATTTACACTGGGAATCGGGGTGTCACAGGACATTTCCTGGCTCTTCTGAAGCCGAACTGAGTGGGAGAAGGACACGAGACACATGAAGGAGGCAAATATGGGTAAAAGTGTAGGAGAGGGGAGGTGAAAGGAGACCGAAGCAGAAGCGTAGGATGTGAAAAATGGGACAGAGAAATGAAGAGTGCGGTGTGGGAAAGAAAGGGGCTGAAAAGACACATATGATTGGTGCTTAGCCTTTAGCTCTCTTTGTAGCTTGTCCAGGCCGTCTCCTTATCTGGGTTGGTGCCGCATTCCTGATAGATGCAGCACTATGTCTTCTCACTCTGTCTCAGAGATGCTGTTAATGTAGCCATTATCTCTGTGATTTTGTGATAGGGGATGTCCGGCAACACTCAGTTACCCTCAAGCCTCAGCCAGGTCAGTGTAACCGTGCTGTCACGTCTAAAGAAAGTGAGTTTGCCACAAAAATTTAATAACGTAAAAAATTATAAATGCCAAATGCCTAAGTAAATGTTCAGTTCAAGTAAGAAAACACAAGTTGCAGACTTCATTGACAGCAATAAACTCCCTAAATGTGATCTATTAGGAGTTTGTATGAGTAATGAGAGGTGTTGCCAAATTTTCCTGAAAGGTCAGACATGCCTAATGCAAAATTTCGAAGCAACCAAGAAGTGGAGCGAAGTGAGAAATATTGCCCCCGTGCAGGATTGCGATTACGTTCGAGAATTCATCACTCATTGCCAGGAGGTGAAATGTAGCCGTGGGCAGAAGGACCAGTCTGACCCTGCAGTCGTCTGAATAATTGCCTGAGTGTGAAATGTCTGGTTTGATACTTGGGAAGGAGGAAGACAAAGAAAGACAGAGTCAGACACGGAGTCAAACGAATTATCTATCACATAAAAATGCTGATTAACGTCAACAGAAACTGGGAGAAAGAAAGAGTGAGACTGAGAGATAATGGACTAATGGAGTGGGATGGGCTTTAAGTCTGCAGGTAAGGCAGATACCATCTCTCTTGCAGGACATTTCCTCACCACAGTAGACAGTAAATCAATCACACTGACTCAGAAATGCCCGAGGAGGTCCGCAAAGGCTAAACCTTTAACTTTACACTGTATATACAGTACAGGATATGGACTTTGAGATATTGAAGGTTTCCTTCACCTGAAGTGTTTGCTGTCCTCCACCTCATTTCTTTTCCATTTTCTCCTTCAATGAAAATTAAAATTGTATTAGGAGGACATTGTAAGAGAGATTATTGTTATATCAAGCTTCAGAAGAGAACTAAAGCCTGAAATGAACACTGTGCTGGGAACAAAATCACACCAAAAAAACACACACAAAAAACAAGGAAATCTGAAGTTTATTCATCTCTTTATTCATCGCTTGTTAATCATCCACACATCGCCCTGTTCATTCATCAGGAGCAAGTGAATGGACTTCGGCTAACTTGCTGATGGTGTTGTTTGCAGTGTGAACATTCGGCCTTGTGTCCACCAGACGCCTTTTTTTTTAAGCTTGGTGTTAAACAGATTCTTGTGGGAAGTGTAAGTCCTGGTTGTTGTTGACTACGGGACATCTGCTTGAAGAACAGGACTCTTGCTTCATAACATACATGACTTAATAACATAAATGAATAAGCACACGGCATGTAAGTGTTTTTTGTATCATGACTTGCAGGAAAGAGTTGTGAAAATACTTTTCAGATTGGCCCAGACCACCTGCTGCTTTTCTGAGTAAGTGTGGAAAGGCTCATTGCAGAACACTTGGGAGGGCAGTAATTCTTCCTTTCAGTCGGCTGTGAAGCTAAACCTCTGCCCAGAAACTTTAAGCTTGTGTGCAAAATGAATAAAAAGAGAGAGGGAGAGAGAGAGGGAGCGAATAACGGAGAGAGGTGGACAAAGACAAGACAATTTAGAGCAAGAGAGGAGGAAAAAACTTGTGCTAGAAAGAAGAATGAGGGCGTAAAATGTAAGAAACAAGACATTGCATTGTTATAAAGTTTAGAACATTCTCCTAATATTTCATTTAGCACCATTAGCAGGTCAAAGATTCAATATGCTTGTCCCCCTTAAGATGAATTCCAACAACTTTGGTGAAAACCTTGGTATTTTTCAACATTTTTCAACATGTGCGGAAGGAGGAAAAAACTGATGTGTTAGAAAGAAAGATTAAGGCGGAAAATGTAAGAAACAAGACAGTGAACTTTTTATTGCTTTGATTTAAGAGGTAGTTATCCGTCCGATGAGGGGAGGATGTGGTTTTTATAAGACAGAGCAGTAAAAGTGAGCAGGATACCTGAGAGCACTTTAAATCAATAAAAAGATGTTTGTTACAGGGCACGGAGGATGAGGATGATACTGCTGAAGACTCTAACCTGGCTGTTCTTGTATGATTCGGCAAACTAAGGTTTCACTTTGCACCGTGGGTCATTTGGTACAACTCACTGAATCCATCAACAAAGGCCATGCTACGCGGTAAACTTTTCGTGGGGAAGAAATGAGCCGGTAAAATGAACCATAAACATTACAGGCCCATGCAGAGTGATAGTGGTACAACAGAAAAACACCATCATATCCATGTAACATGGCAGTAAGCACGTAGCAGGGCTGGGTAAGACATACAGTGTCAGCTGTGCCTTTCCTATGGCTTGTTTTATTGCTTCACCATTCATCTTCCCATTCACACAACTATGCATAACCATTTGTTTCTGTTATGTTGGAGGATGTCATAAATCTGACCACTGAGTGAGAGAGAGTGTGTGTGTGTGTGTGTGTGTGTGTGTGTGTGTGTGTGTGTGTGTGTTTGCATATCTGGTTTAAGTTACAAAACAGGCATGATATGACTAAATGTATTTCCTCGGATGTTTTGGGATCCTGTTTTCTCCAGTTACATTATCCCTGTCAATCGGTTGCCAAGCAACACCGTCACTAAAACACAGTATTGTGCTCATTTGAGTGAATTCGAATGCAGTTTTGTTTTAATGATGCCGAGGCCCATAATTGTTTTAAGATGCTCTTGTGCTCTCTGGCCATCTTGAGAGCCTTAACAATGAATATCCTGCGAGCTTCACTAAGCACTGAGGGATTTGGGGAATGAGAGTGGAGGAGTTTTGTTGAAAATTAAAGAGTAACCGGATAAAGTGCTACACAACAGATTGATTGGTGGCATGAAATGGAGAAACACACGGTGCTTCCTTAAGGAATGCTACCTAAATCCTTAGTTGACACTTTTACAGGGCAGACCATATAAAGCAGCTATATTCAGTATTTTTATATTCACAATAGATCACATAACTACTTGTACCCCACGGACAAAGTTAACAATTAGCTGGTGAACACAGTGAACTACTTATGATCTGAAAAGTCAGATGTTTCTCTCAGGGGCTGGAGATCAAAAGCAGAGCTGAAAAGAGACAGAATATTGATCTTGTGTTTGTCAGGTGGCCAAAAACATAACTCCAGATAAATGCTAATGTTGCTCGTATCTGCTCCTGAGTTAACGCCTGGGCTGTGTGGAGAAAGACAGCTTTCTATCACCTCTAACCCTCTTTCATTTTAAATCACATTATAGGAGTTTACACAGATTGTGATTTTACTCTGAACTTTTATGAACAGTCAAAGATCTATGTATGGCACATGGATGATAAAGAACTATCAAAAAAATTGGCTCCTGAGTTGCACACAGCTGTTTTGTTCACTATTTCTGGTGAATCTTGTACACCAACATGAAGCAAAGGAGTTCAGCTACACACAAGTGTGTGTTTGGAGGGTGTTTAGCTTTCAGAGGATCTGATGACATGTCTGGTCATTACAAATACTGGGGTGGGGGATTTCCATGTTTGAGGGGACGCTCCTCATGCCAATGATGACTTGAGTATACAGCAGGGGAACAGATTGGAGGTTTAATCGTGTCTGTCCCAGTCACGACTTGTAGTGTTTTAGTTTTTTCAGCCTTTTTACAGCCTTACATATTACCTGTTTTCCAAGTTTCCCAGTTTAGTTTGGCATAGTTTCCATCTGCAACTCATTTGTTTCCTCTCACCTCTTTGGATCGCTCTCTCTCTCTCTCTGACTCTTTGATGTCACCACCCATATATCACGTGTTTCCATTTCACATTTGTATATTTTAACACTGTTAGCTTTTACAACATTGGCTCACGCGGAGGTGACTTTTAATTTAGTGATCTGGCTGATCTCTCCCTCACTTATTTTTTTCTCCTATTACCTCTCTCTCTCTCTCTCTCCCTCCCTCTCTCTCTCTCTCTCTCTCTCCCAGTCTGCGTGATCGTCTGGTATGGCAGGAATGTCACACATCACACACGCAGAGGCAGCAGCCGCCACGGCGACCACACACTCTCGAGTTTACGGTCAGTTGACAAGTGGATTATCGGACCTTGAGGTTCAGGAACACCAGGCACATACCCACACACACACACACACACACTACTCACAAATATCCATTTGTAATATGTTTTAGAAAACCTACAAAAAGTGCAAAAAATGGTGATTTAAAAAAAATTTTGGTAGTTTCCAAGTATTCCCAGGAACACTTGCCACCCATCACCTACACTCAAAAATGCATTCCCTCCTCCTGACACTTCAGATGATGACTATTGCACTCTCAGTATACTTGTTGACTCACGGTTACAACCCAGACACACAACTCTTGGCGCAGGTCAGCAGACAGGGGTCAAAGATCAGTGTGTGTACCTAAATGAGAGACGAAGACTGATTGAGTACCAAATCTAGGATGAGATGATCTGAACCAACATAGAGGAAAAATGTGTCAGCTGAAAAATATTGTTGAACATTGCTCATACTTTTCTTTTTTTTTAGCACTTTTGGCAGACTCTGGTTCAACGTCTCATCCATAATATTTGAAACAGGGGTATTTGAAGGGATTTTAGATGTTCTTTCTTTGATGGGACAGTCTCTTGGTGAAAAAGGCCACCCAATAAGAAGACTGATGTACCCAGAACTAAAGCGCAGTTGGTCACTGTAGGACCTCATGGAGTTGATCATCATCCAGCCCGGTAGATATGTTGATCTTGGATTCATCCAGAGGAAATGTCATAATGCTTACTTAAGGGTTCAGCTCCCAGATGATGAGGTGCATATAGTCTTTTTCATGAGGTTAATGTAATTTCAAGAGCCACTTAATAATATGGGAGTGGACAGAGGGGTCATGTCTGCTTCACAGAACTAGAGAGGGAGGAAGGTAAAAGACACAAGGAGATAAAAAAGACAGATGTACGAAAAGAGCTAAATTAAAAGAGTAAGAGGGGGAGGAGATCATAAGCGAAGGAGAGAAAACAAAGGACAAAGGAAGTGGAGAGAGAATTATGTGACACGAAATGAATACAGAGGGACAGTCACAAAGTACAGAAGAATGACAAATGGCGGCTGAAGCCACAATGACATTTAGATGAGACCGTCGAAAATGGTTTACTCATTCAAAACTGCCTTTATGGCTTTGTCTGATATTACATTGCATATTTCCTAATTTGCCATCTCTTTTTCCACAGCAGACAAATGAATTCATGTTTTTCACATCAGACGCATTCCTTTAAGCCATGGGAGCGTCGACTGTGATGCAGTGTTTCCATTGGTGCCGTATTGATTCAAAGGACAGGGGACTGGAGCTGGACAAGTACATCATCATCCCTTGCCTTATATTAGTAACGCACTTCACTGACAGAGCTACTTATTAAAGCTACACAAGATGACATTAGTTAAGTGTGTTTTTCATCAAGTGCAGTCACGTTACTTGAAATGATTTTTGACACTGTTTTTGCTCCCGACATGGCGCCAGGAATGGCAATTTTAGCTGGTCAGTTGGTCCACACGCTTTGGTCCAGACTGAATATCTCAGCAACTGAGATGGATTGCTGTGAGTGGTTAGCAGTGTCGCCTCACAGTTTGCATGTTCTTCCTCCCACAGTCCAAAGACATGCACTTAACTGCTTAATTGGCGATTCTAAACTGTCCGTAGGTGTGAATGTGAGTGCGAATGGTTGTTTGTCTATGTGCCCTGTCATGGGCTGGCAACTTTTCTAGCGTCTACCCTGCCTGTGACCCTAAGTCAGCTGGGATAGGCTCCAGCCCCACAGTGCCCCTGATGGATAGATGGATGGATGGATTGCCATGAAATTATTATTTCTCAAATATAATATCTGGCGGGGAAAAAAACACAGTTTTCAAATTCTCAAGTTCAGATTTGAGATATTAAACATTATCTGAAAGATGACCCATGCCGCTGAAAAGGTTTGATGGATGCCTATATACATACGTGTACAAGCACTGAAGGAGCTAAATAGCATCAATAGGAATACAGTTGTCCCTCGCTATAACGCGGTTCGCTTTTTGCGGACTCGCTGTTTCACGGATTTTTTTTTGTGTAATTTATTTTGCATGCTTTTTTTACAACGTACTGTACAGTATGAACGCGCATTGTGTTCTGCGTCCTAAATTGGCTAAGGGAGAACCGCATGTGTGTTCTGCGTCCTGATTAACTAAGGGAGTACTGTACAAAATGTGTGTAAAAAGGTGTATAAAAGTGTGTGATTAGTGGTTTTACAGCCTTAAAACATGTATAATAATTGTTAAACTTACTACTATTGCGGGTTAGTTTTAGAACGTATCCCCCGCTATAAACGAGGGACCACTGTACTTGCAAGTGTGTGTTCAAAGGCACAAATGCATGTTTAAATACGTTGTGTTTTTGCATTCATGTGCTCGCCTCACCTTTGTGTCTATGCGAAAATGTTAGATCCCTCAAAAGGACTGACAAGACAAGAACAAACACATCACTCATATACATCAAGTTGACGAGGCACAATTATGTCCTGATTTATTGCTGAGAATGTTTTTATGTTGGAAAGCTGAGAAAGTAAAACATTTTCATTTACCATAACCATTTACGACGTCAGGGATAATATCAGTCATCTATTAAAACACAGTCCTGCTGCTACAAAGTAATTATGTCTGCCACTGAAATAATATTCTCACTTCATGGCAGATGGCAGATTTATGACTGTAGAAAGAAATAGTTTTCTGGTTCACCCGGATACAAGGGGGAGTGGAGAACTGCATCGTCATTTATCTGCAGATCATACACACTCACACAAATATATACACACACTTGGGCCTCTTTTAGGGAGATCCAGTTTGTCTGTCACAGTGGAATGAGGTTAGATTGATGAAAGAGGAAGAGAAAGTCACATTAGAGGGCTTGTCATTATATCACTACAGGAGTCAAGAAAAGAAAAGAAGAAACAAGGAGTGGGGAAAGATAGTGAAAGGCGTGGAGAGGGGGCAGACTGAAAATAGCCTCCAGGCATTCCTCAAACATCTATCAAGGCAGCAACATATGATTCACAACATCGCCAAGAGTCTCTTCCACTTTAAACAAACCTCCCCCCTTCCCACCAGCTGCCCGGGAAAGACACTGACAGACAAGACGAGCCAAAACCAGTACCCTCTTGTTTGATGTGTGGAAGATTTCTACAGGCAGCCAAACTAATGAGTGGCAGCGGTTAACAACTGCACTGACAAGATGACTGACAGAGAGAGAGGTGAGACAAATAGAGAGCGTTATGCGGAGGTTTACAGTAAAAATGACGACTCGGAAAACAGATGGAGAGGGGACAAACTTCGCTGTTTGGAATTCGGAAAATACAAAAAAACTGAAAAGGTGTCCATTATACTCACACTCAGTACTAAAACATTTGCAAAGCCGATGTTTTTAATATTGTGCAGTGTTCACAGTAGTTGCCTTCTTCTCTGCCTTTACAGATCAAATCAAATCGAATCAAATTTTATTTGTATAGCCCAAAGTCACAAAGTGCATTTGCCTCGGAGGGCTTTACAATCTGTACAGGGAGTGACACCCTCTGTCCTCTGTCCACAAAAAAACCTTTTAACAGGGAAAAAAGGTGGAAGAAACCTGAGGAAGAGCCACAGAGGAGGGATCCCTCCCCCAGGACAAATCAACTTTGGTATGTAACAAACTTTGGTATGCAGATGCACTTCTTTGTTTGATACTGCCACCGGCTGTTGAAGTGGAATAGCGTTAGCTGTGGCAGAAGGAGTATCGTGCATGCATGCGTGTCCTTCTCAGCATGCACGATACAAACAAAACATCTCCCTACTATAAAAACGTTGCTCTATAGCGCTACAGGTGGTTTAAAAACTCCACAGGGTACCTAAGTTAAGATGGTGATGACAAAATCGCATCGCTGCCACTAAAAGACTGATGTTTGAAGGATAAAAACTATGAAAAATGACATAAATAATCATGGATGGATATTTTTGAACATATGAAAATGACATAAATAATCATGGATGGATATTTTTGAACATATGATAGAATTGACTAAATGCTGAAAGGGTTTGTGTCAGAGTCCTGTAGATGTAAACATAGTTTGTAAAGGCCCACTCACACCGGAGGCGTTACGGCTGCGCCGCGGTCACCGTAGCGGTGCGAGCTTTCCGTAGCATTTCTGTTTTTGACGCGAGCCGCTGCTAAACCTCGTAAATTTCAACAGAGCACTGCACACCAGACAGGAAATCCAACACAGAATCAACGTAATAAACTTCCGCCCCCTTTCAAAATAAAACACAATACGCAGTTCATGTAACTTCACATCAACGTTACATCATGACCGGTGGCACCAGGTGATCCAAGATCGATCAAAGGGTCTCAACATGGACAATGAGAGACTGATTGTTGAAGTGGAGCATCACACAATAATTTATGATACAAGAGATGCTTTTTATAATCTCCTCCACGTCGGAGAAGCAAAGTCAGCTGTTTGTTGTTGTTTTCTTTATACACAGTTTATCGCGGGCTCTCGCATACGTCCAGGATTCTCGCGTGAATACGGCCAGCTCGCTCCGCTGCCGTAACGCGGCTGACACGCATCCGGTTTGAGTTGACGCAGGGCAAAGGACGCAGCTAAATGCCTCCTGTGTGAGTCCTGTGTAAGACGGGCTTTTGTCTTGCTTTATTCATGTGAATTTAAGTGTTTTTGTAGTATACTGATGCTTCTCAATTCGGATACTTCTGTTCTATGTAGTACACCGTGTACACTATGTACTTCCTTGCGTAGCACGGTAATTTCCGGAATTGTTGTCTCAGTTAGTGCGAGTACGGCCTTGTGCGCTTTTTAGTAATGATATTTGACCACATTTGCTTCTTTGTCGAATTAGGGAGCATTAGCACCGACATTTGGCTGCCAAAATAAAAAAATATAACTAAACATTCATTTTAACTTACATCCTCTTCCTCCCCATTCCGCTACGTAGCCTGAATGGCGACCACTGAGGTGGAGAAGTGTCGAGCATTCACTCTACTTTTTGACCGTCCCGTGGTACTCACAGTACATTACATTTTGACATGGCGAATGACTGTAAGTAAAGATGTTAAAAGAAGCTGACTGGTGTGTGTGTTTATGTGACAGCTCAGACTCACCACCTCTAATATTGAGTTGTTGAGTCTTCCCGTCTCTGTCTCTTTTTCCTCTAGTTTCTGTATGTCCATCTAAAGACTTTTTATTTTGTATGCAACACTAAAATTTCTGGACAAACATTGCGAAATAAAAGAATCTACTGAACTCTTGCCAGTTTTATCATTAGGCACCACATTCCAGTTGCAACTTAAACTTGTATAAATATTTACACCCAAGGCGTCTCCCTAGATGCTCTTATCCAAGTGACTTCACAGTGAGCTTCATTTCTCGGATGAATTTGCAAATTTGCAGCCAGCCAGAGAGCTGAAACTACAGAAATATTCCTCTTTCCCTGGATAGCCAGGGAAGTTATAAAGCGAATGGGTACAAGAAAATTATTTTATGCTATATCACCATTTTCCATGACTGATAGATGGCAAAAAATGGGAGTAAAGTCAAACTAAGAGACTGGAAGTGATACAGAACAAAAGAAAAGAAAGAAAGTGAAACAGAAGAGGAAGAAAAGAAGAGAGTTAAGCCGGGCAAAGCCACAGTCAACACAACCATGTTGAAATGATCAGATAGACCTCTCAGCAGACATCTTATCAATCAGGGACAGGAGACCACAGCGCGTCTGTGTGTGTGTGTGTGTGTGTGTGTGCGCGCTAAAGAAAGAGAGAAAGCATGTGATGTGATCTGCCAAGAGATGTTTGTCTTAAGGCTGAGTACAAAGAAATGCTAACAAATGCTGTGGCAGAGGTCCGAGTTGAGTGTACACAGACTGAGGCTCAACACACACACACACAGAGGTACACGCTGAAACACACACGCACACATGCGCGTGCAGTCACACTGAGAAATTGCTCTCTGTGGGTCTGCAAATTTGATAGAGATCTTGCAGATTCAGGGCACTTAGCCTTGGCAGCTGAACAGACAGAGTGATTGCATCTGTGCGTGTGCATGTGTGTGTCTTCTTGCTGGAGACACTTTTCAGAACAGGAAAGAAATGATGAGAAAAAACCCTGCAAAAAAAAAACCCCAAAAAAGAAATAGATGCTCCCAATGATCTCACAGCTGGAAACACACATGAAGCCAAGGACAGGCCTCCTCCGAAGACCAACTCTGCTTTCTTTTTCACGTCTTGCAAAAAGTTTCTTCCACTGAATGTATCATCTGGCCTTGCGTCTCTTAAAGAAGCAACGTGCATTACTTGGAGGTGAGCACACAGAAAGAATTTGTCATCCTCCACATTCTGCCAAATGCGCTCTACCACTTTGGGAATCAATCACTCTGACACAGCAAAAAGAGAGATATTTAATCCTGGGATTTGGGTTTTAACGCAAAATCCATGGCCTCAATTTATCGCAGTGTGGAGCCACGCTTGGCCGGCCTTTTAAATACAGAGTTACATTCTTCACGGAGGGGAATATTTTAAGAGTCTGAAATGCAACACATGAATCTTTTCCACCTGAATATCATCATTCAAATAAAGATACAGACACTCGGACATTTAAAATCCTTAGGGAAAATTATTTAATTTTGTGCTGTCAGATGCTTTTTTGCAGGTGTAATTGATTCTTTGAATGGACAAGAAAGAGAGTGGACACCCACCACAACCAATTACAATTAAAGCAGCAAGTAAACTTATCTAAATATAGGTTTTTTTTTGTATATTTGTACATATGCATATGTGTATATACAGATATGTACCTACGTATGATGCATACTGTGTATACAGACCTTTTTTCTCAGCTGACATCTTGGTTTGTCATAGGAGTAAAAGCACATGTGTTACTAATAACATTAACGATGGCTCAGATCTCTTCTGCTGTCCCAGTGAGCCATGACAGTGTGACAATAACATATAAATGGAATCAGTCATAATTCTATTTAATATTTTCACTTGTGTTTTTTCCGATTGCGACATATTAAAATGTCTTCTTTGGGGTTTTTTTAAATTTCAGATTTCCTTGTAGGCCTTTTGACGACACCCAAAAATAACGAGTTCATTGAAAACATCTTCAGCCTCTTACCAGCTCGCTCCCGATTGGCCGCTGCTGTTTGTGTGACAGCCAATTTAAGTCCCTCGAGTTTCACGGTCTGTAAATTGCGCTGAAGATAGTCTTGTGACCGAAACGCTTGACTTTGCCTCCCCCCCTGCACATTTCAAACATTTTCTTGTTTTACTTTTGAAGAGCCCTTCCCTTCTCTGAAGTTGTTTTTCTACATGGAGGGACGTCTCACCTTAGCTACACACACCTGATACCACTTCTTGATAACCCCAGCACACACCTTTAAACATGAAGGCAAACGTTGAGCACTAATCTGCGTTGAACTCGAGATTAAAGGAAAGTTTTAACATTTCACTCTCATCTGTACAAATAATGGATATTTTTAATTTGCATATCAGATTTTCAGTTTAGCCCAGTCATCAGAAACAAATCTAATTTCCTATCATCACCTTGAGATGATCTGTTCCAGCTTTAATGTGTCAAGCTAATTAAATCATTTTGTTCCTCTCTCAGCACATTTTGCCTGCATGTCTGACCACGTCTTACCTGGTGCCGCTGTGCAGATTGATTTTTGCTACACAGCCTGTCATTGCGGCATCCATACTAAGTAGCTGGACTTAATGTATTCACACATGGTCTCTGATATGTGGCTTATTATGTAGACAAGAAGCTGTCAAAGAGGAATGAATAATATGAGTGCTTCTATCACAGTTATATTGCAATCCACTTTGAAGCAAGGCTTTTAAACTGGACCAAAAGGATAAATAAAGAAAGAAAAATCGGTTTGTGCCGAGTTACAAATGTGTGTAGAATCCTGGATGTCTCCAGCCAGGATGCCACAGTTTATTGAGGCCTGAGCTGTTGACACAATACAGGACTGTGGTTCGACCATGTGCAGATCAGAGTGTCTTTATTTTCCAGCGCTTACGTGCATCCCGCGATTCTCCACACAGCTAAATGCACCCTCATGTTCCCCCAAAAATAGAACCCCCACCACATTGTCTGTCTCTCTCTCCCTCTCTATGTCGCTCGTTCCCCCTATATTTCAGAAATTGCAGCCATATGTCTGAAGGGGGACCCCGGGTTCAAACACGCACCTTGAGAAATAACACTATTATCTACAATTGACTTCAAACTTCAAGTGCATAAAGAGACGGTGCAATTGTTCGGGGAGAGGAAAGGTGGCGGAGGGTGGAAGGAGAGATAGGGAGATTAAAAAAAGAGAGACAGACGAGGTTAAGAGGGGTGATCTCTCAATGTGTGTTTGTGTCTGTGTGCATGTGTGTGCGTGTATTTGCCCCCCTGCAGTCGTCTCAATCCCAGGGAAGATTGATTGCCTTCCAAGGATAATCTGTCCCAGACACCAAGCATTCCCCTTCCTCCCCTTTTCTTTTCTCTGCCTCCAATCCACCTCATACTCCTCTCCTCTCAGTCTCCCCTTTCTCACCCTTGTCTACCTTCTTGCCCTTTGCTCTCTGCCAGTTGCCGTAACCTCCCCATCCTGTCGGAGCACCCCTTCCCCACCGAAACCTTCTGCCCCACTTTTCCTACCCCACCTACCTACCTCCCACATGACTTGTTTTCTTCATTTGGACACTCGTCTTCACAGAAGAAGATGAGCAAGTGTGAAAAGCATTGTCCAGATTCTACATTTCACCTAAATCTTTAGGTGAAGCGGAGATTTATGTGAGGGTTCACATGTCCAAAGGATATGTATCACACTCTCTGTCTTTCTTTGACTTTCTCTCAGTCTCCTCTGCTGTCTCAGAAGAAAAATATTATGCTCTTTCCATGGTCAGTGTCTTTAAAAACCCTTGATTTCCTTCTTTCCACACCCAAACCGAACCTATGTCTCAAAAATTTATATGACAGACTGCGTAACAAACTTCTTCCATCTGGCTTTAAGATACAAAATGAATAAAACATCTGACAGACAGAGAGGCACCTTTACTCGTCCTTTTCTTGTCCTCTTTGTCCTTTTCACCTTACCACCAATAGAGAAATAAAGACGACCAGAATACACCTTTTGATTTATACATAAAGTTGAGGTAGCAACTTGGGGTAAACAACGTGAAAAGGTCCAGAAAGTTCAGCATTGTAACATGATAACAGTCTGATGCTTACATTCACCATTTTAGTGTAGCATGTTGGCATACTAACATTTGTTGATTTGCACTAAACACAAAGTGTAGTTAAGGGTAATGGGAGTCATAAACCAAAGGACAAATTGACATTTCCACCAGAGGTGTTGCAATAACTTCTTTGGTGGGCATGAAAGTCTGTACCAAGTTTCATGGCAACCCATTAAGTACTTGTACTTGTCAAATTTAGTGTCTGGAAACCATGAATATCTGTACTAAATTCTTAAATCCCAAAATATCAACCAGAGGGTTGATATTGACATATTTCAATGGGTAAGAAAAAAAGTTTGACTGACTGGTGGTGCTGGAAGAAAAGTCAGAGGTCTTTCCAAAGTCATTAGGATTCATCCTCTGGGGACCATGTCTGTGCAAAAACAGTAACAAAGTAAGCCAACCGTGTGACTGTCTGCAAACATCCTGATTTACTGTGACTCAAGTAAACAGACATGCAAGCACACCTACCACCTGAAGCATAGTTTAGTCCGGCACAAAGAAACATAAAATTAGACAACAGCAACTGGTCAAACCAGCTCTGATTCAGTCATAATGGAGATAATAAACACTGAGCTCAAAAACCAAAAGCCTCAATCATGGCAGCAGGCCTCAATACTTACAGCAAGGCTAATTGTGCAAATGATGCCCTGCGTGCCTTGAACTCCTTCTGAACTTGCTGACAGCATTTAAATGATGCCCTTGCGTTTGTGTTTGACCCCTTGAGTGGAAATAATCTCCCTCGTTGGAAAATTGCAGGGCATCAGCGGAGCTAGCTGGCTATCAGCTGAGGCGTCTGCGGGGAGAGAAAACACATTGTTGCTATTAGCGTGTGACTCTGCCTTTAACAAACGGCTGATCTGTTGTGACACGCTGTTCATTTTCTTGGTGGATCTGTGACAGAGCTGTTGCAGATAGGAGCTGCTGTGGGCTTGGCTCAGTCAACCACAAATTGTTGTCAATGAGATTTGTTAGAAGGGAATTTAAGCTTGGTTGATTATCTGTAAGCTTTGGGTTTTGTTCAACAAGATTTGAGCCTCAAACTCTGTAATAATCTTTTTTAAAGTTTCTTAAGATATAAAGTTAGCTTTATATCATTTTTATATGCAAGCAGCTGCACTTTTGGATCCAAAATGTCTATTATATTTTGATTGATATGGGGGTGGGCAAAGGGTGTAGATATCTCAGTACGTGTTAATGAAACATCATTAAACATGCTGGATTTGTGTATTTAGGTTAAAAATAAAGTTTCTTTGAGAGTGAAGTCATTCTAACGTTTGCTTCTGTCCTGATTCTTTAAACTACACCTACCAGGTGTGCAGGATGAAACAGCTGGAACGCATCTCCTGTTGATTTTGCTCCAAAATGAAAAAATCCATCATTTGTGTGACAGCTTCTTTGACAAAATGATTCACACTGAAGCACAAAATGAAAACACGTTGAGGTTATTTAAGTTGACAAACCAGCAGGAGCTTTTATAGGCTGATGATGAACCATTTGACAAAGATTTCCCTAACAGGAATGTTAACGTGCACGTGTTTTTAATCTTAGAGGATATGTTGGTCATTAACTCGAAATCTAAAAAAAAAAAAAAACACTGATGGATGTTTTCCTCCTTATCTCATGTATCAAGCGTCTCCAACTACGCAGTTAAACTAATTCCATTATAGCGAGTACTTAAATGCCACAAACTATTTTCAAGTGTAGGTGTCACTCTTGTCAGAAGGAGGATATCACATGTTGGCATGAACCTGCATTTTGTCTAAGGCAGACAGGCTCAGAAGCTTTGAGCCAGGAGTCGGATCGCAAGATAAAGTTTTGTTTTGGCCTCAGTCTGGAAAGCCTACAGCCAGGATACACTGTAAAAATGTCAGTTCTTATAAGTTATGCAATTGATGTCTATTAAGTCCTGTTGTCTTATTTTTATATGAAAAAAATATGGTTGGGGTAATACAATTTCGCTTGCAGCCAATTTCTAGTACTAAGTTGAAACACTTGTACTCATGTACATACATTTTAGATAGTGTAGTCCCTGAAACAAAAGCTGCTCTCATGAATATTTATGTCAACAACAGACCAAATGACTACAGGTGTAAATAAGAGATCATACAGAAGAATCTATAGTACTGAGAATTATGACCGAACCCCTCAGAGCACCTCACAGAGCCTTATCGTCCTTTAAACAACTCACTGTTTTGGTTTTTCTTCCCACCACTTTACTGTTTTGGTTCACACTCACAGTTCTCACAAGTGTCACTTCCAGCAGTAGCAGGCAGCTTTATTTCAGCAAAAAAGCTCTGATAAACCCAGTGTACACGACCTTCTCAACACCAAACAGTAGACAGACAAAGTTAGCAACTCGCTGGATGAACACAGTGGAACAGCTGCTGTCAGATATTTATCCCAGGAGTTGGTGGAGAACAAAGGGCAACTTCAAATCAATGCTAATATTGCTACATGTCTATTGGAATTGTGAAAATAGCTAGAGGTCTACGGTCTTAAAGGTTTTACCATATAGGCCATTAGTTAATTTACTTATTTTGTAATGTGTAGGTATGTTTTCAAAGACATGTTAAAACTGAAATAAAAATACCTATACAAGTAGTTATGTTTCGTATTAGTTTGTCCTCCTGTTATTGACATAATACCCAAATATAGATATTCGAATGGTTCAAACCTATGTGTAATTTTTTTAGAGCGAATATTCAAACATTGCATTGGGTGTGGCTTTGGCAGAGAAAAGCAACCTGGCATCTCGCTGCGGTGGCCAACCCAGCGACTACGGTCAAACCCCTTCAGTCAGCCTGAAAATGTCACTGAAGTGAGCGCTATCCAGGAGGAGTTCATGGATTAAACTGCAATTCTTTACTTGTTTCCTGGCTTGGATTATTTGGTGTACCCAGATTCTATGTTTTGACAGTCTATGTTTCGTTTGGTGTGTGACCGAGCAGTGGTTGAGCAACAGAAACAGTGAATGAAAGTGAGGGATTAAAAGAGCTGGTAAATCATAGAAATACAATGTTATTTTTTCATATTAGTGTTTGCTAACAAGTTCACTGTATACTGAAAATATATTAGCGTTATGTTTACAGCTTGTTAAGGTTTCCCCCAAGTGGCCAAAAAGTTAGGTTTAGATGAAACTGCTTTCGAAATTACTTGAATTCACACTATAAATACTACTAAATACTAAAACACATCTCAGAATAGAACACATTTTTTGCAGTGCAAGGCACGTATACAGCAGTGAGCTTTGCATTGAATACATGACAGAGCTTGGCAGTGAATTCTCCTATTACTCAACAATAACATCCATTAGTGGCGGAACTATTAACCTGATCCAGTTTATATTGGCTGGCTGCACCTTTCACATGGCCAAGGAAGAAAAAAACAGTCAGAGGCATTAAAGCACTATCACACGCTAATTTAGACGCATTTCACTAAATCCTGTCGTATGGACTTTAGTCTGGGACATTGCTCTGGCTCTTCAAGGAGATTAATCCAGACTGAAGGTGATGGCCTGTGACACTAATAGCCTGCCACCCAGTGACACGGACCACGACTCTGTCCTAACACTTTTACTTATATTCTGACTGAATATTTCATATTGGCGCCAGTAATATGTTTTCCAGTAAATGAGATCATTTCATATGTTTTCCAGTGCAATTTGATTTTTAAACAGTGGTTCTGCTCCATGGACAAGAGGCCATTGACCAACCAAAGACCATCTAATTGCTCTGAATTGGATCCATGGGTGGAGGTGTGCAATCAGGGTAGAGGTCCCCTTGGGTTAAAAACGGACTGATAGCCAAAATGGAAGAAATTATTTTCCATCACATATATCCCTTTAGTCTGATTTAATATTGGTAATGTTTTCTTATAAGCTGGCCTAGCAAGACAGATTCCATGCCTCAGGACTATACAATCAGTGACATACAGTATCAGTAACATACAGTCTAACCAGCTCCTTTACTCTATTCCCAACAAAACCCGAGGCCTTTGTGCAATTTTTAACTCCAGTTCGACTCTCTTTTTTTTCTTGGACCTTTTCTATTGTTACAAGCAGATCTGTCCTTAATCAGTACTGGGCTCTGATGGGTGGTACAACAGTACTTTTCATGATGAAACTGTATGCTCAATGGTAAAACCTCAAGCCAGAAACAATAAACATCACAAACACATGTTTGTTTACTTGCCAGCCAGCGCTGAACATGTGGATGTGGTGTCGTAAATTGGTGATACTGAGATGTAGAGAGCCTGATGCTTGTGGGAAATGGATTAGTTACAGATTTAGTGTAAGACTCTCACACACGATGCCACTAAAACCTTCCCTCCAAGGCATGTGTGAAGCTATTCTTTCCGACTGTAAAATGGCCACTGTCCATCCATTCACGTGACAGTGCTGAACTTTGACGCCTGTTTCTCACCCTTTATTCTGTCAACCTGTGGAATATGAGTCCCACGGGGGGTGCTGTAAAAGCAAAGGGAGAGCTCACGACAAAAGGTCAAAGTGGGAGCATGAATATCACAGACATTTCACAAAACTGAAGGACCTCACAGCGGTGTGATCAGACATGTTGTACATCACAGAAACTTCGGCGTCTGGGTTAAAAGTCAAGGACTGCTCACACTGTCTAAATGTTTGAGAGTTTGAGAACAGTTTGACATTTTGGGAAATATACTTGCTTGGTTTCTTGCCAAGAGGTGGATGAGTTCTGTTTCCACTCTTTATGCTAAGCTAAGCTAACTGGTATGTAGTGGCTTCTTGCTCCTTCTAAGCAAAAAGAGAATGATTCTCAAAATGTCAAACTATTGCTTTTTTCCACTGTTTTCTGTGTTACTCTCTTTAATGTTCACTTTATTTTTCTTCTTGTCATCCCATTTCTATCTTTTATCTCTTTGTCTAGCCCCTTTGGCCTTTTTCTCACATGGATCTGATAATCATCTTAATATGGTTGACAGCCTGAGCTTGTCTCCTTTCTTATCTGAGTGTACATGTACGTATGTGTGCATGCTTCTTTTTTTTTCCATTTCTTGCATATTTTACATGCTGTGTACTCTTACAGTTTGTACGTGCACAAGCATCTCGACGAGGATCTTCTGCGTAGGTGTCTGCATTACTATCTATGCGGGACAGTTCTGGCAGAGGTAGCGAGCCACGTGAGGCCAGATCGTGCCGTCTTGCCCACCCACCCCACTCTCCTATGCCTCACTGGGAGTGTGGGAATGTGTCATCCGATATCATACCTCGAGCAGGACCTGTGAGGACAGGGAAGGCAATCCAGCAGCAGCAGGAGAGGGACGTGTTCTGATCTGATCAACATAGCAATGCAGATAGTTATGCTAAAGCAGTGATCGTTTACAGAGAACTCTTGTTTTAGCAAGCCAAAACTAAAAATGCCCAGCAGACGTAGGAACTTAGACTATGTGTCAATTTGAATTCTTTAAAAAGGGCTAACAGCTGCTCAGGTGCTACAACCTGCCCCTCCAGCTGCAATGGAAACACCCTTATGCCTGTCCCAGACCTCAACCCAAATGAACACCACCGGGAAAAATTTAAATCAGTGTCACACACTTTGCATTGAATCAAGGCCAAAGTATACCGAAGCTGCTTTGGCAGTTTTTAATGGCCCAGCACTCTATTAAGACACGTATGTAGTTGTTTTCTTTAATTTAGGGATTTCCTTTAGTCCAAATCAACAGGTCTCACCATTATAGATTTTTCCAGTATGTAAGTGTTGTATGCTTTACACACAGTCTTAATGTATATGGTATGTTTGTCATTAGAGACTGTCACCCATCCTGGTCAAAGTGTAAATGAGAATCACATGACTCTTCCACTGCCACCTTAAGAAATGGCAAACTACACAAAAAATGCTAAAAACAGTCTTTTCTTTGTTTCTCCATTTTCAAATCTGCTACATTGGAGTCTCATTCCTCTTACCTAGATAGTACTGTAAATTCGTAAAACAGAAAATTTGCCTCTTTATACATCTAGCAGTTACTGGACAAGATTAGCGATTATTTGTAGTTGTGTGTCTGGCTACCAGGAGAATATAAGTCCAACATTGGTGGTCCTTTTCAGCTCTGTTTTGGGGAAATATCTGGCTTTTTCAGTAACAGGGTGAAGCAAATTAGTCGTAAGGCCTTTAAACCAAAACTATGAGCCAAAAGAGGCTAAGAGCTAAGACGAACTGTAACAGTCAGGTGATAATCTTCTGTGTGTTCATCACTATGAGCAACCCCTATCACATTAGATATTAATCATGTCATCCATTGTTGATATAAGCAGCTTTAAGTATTGGATAAATGTATATCTAAGCAATGCAGATGGAAAACACACGAGGTACCACCAAAAAGTTGATTTAAAATCCAGTTTTTGCCCAAAAGTTATTGCCCAATTACTTGATACTCAATATCTACATTAAAGGAATCCCTCTGTTTAAGCTTGGTCATTTGACAACTTTTCCCCTTTGAGAACTCATAATAAAGTCAAACATTTTGTCTTAGATGACTTAGAGGAGTAATAATATCCACTTTGTAGTTCCATAACGCAGATGTGTGACAACACCTCAAACCCAGCTTGCCTGACCCATCACATGCTCTCCAAACCACAGAGGTCTGGCTTTCTTAAAAAGCCATTCAAAGTCTATTAAGTCACTCGCTTAGCCGAGGGGAGAGGAAAAGAGGGAGAGCAAGAGGAAAGACAGAGAAAGACAACAACAGAGAGAAGAAAAGTCTAAAATGAGACAAAAACCGAGACAAAGAAAATCTGTTGAAACGTGGAACACTATGAATAATTCACTTTAAGGTTTTGGCAACATCCATGTTTCTGCATTTATGAAGTAAGAGTCAGAGGGAGTTTGGTGGGAACACTCCACCTATTTCTTGATCCTTTAGTCCCTATGAGGCCATCGGTACCTCTAATCCCAATTGAGCTGTTCACAGAATTATAGACGAGTTACGTAATTGCTCATAAGAACACTGTTTGCTTTTTCTAACCGTTATCAACCGTACCGTTTAGATAATGTTTCTTTAACCATCAAGTCTAAATATACTCAAGTAGGGTCATTTCCCTTTCACTTCTCTGCATTTGCTCTCAGTGGAGTAGTATTATTCAGTGTATATACCCCAGCTAATGTTCAGATGTATTCATGTCAGAATCTGCCTTGAATGTCCTGGCTCGATATTTCCACACATTTCCTTGATCTGTTCTGACACACTGTGCATTAGAAAAGAAAAACATAGGTATAGGAGACAACTCCTGTAGGAAATCAACAATATTAGATCCACAGCGACTCAGCCCTTATCTTGATAAATCGCACAGGCTTCACAACAAAACTGAGCGAGTCAAGAGCTTCAGCCCTGAGTCACTCCTGAAATCATGGCTATGGCCATCTGAATATGAGCAGCTTTTTCCACTGCCATACACTTGACAAATGTACAACATACCAGAATTTAACAGTGCTTTTTAAATAGGCTAAACTTCACATCCTGCTATGTTGTCAGTGATTTGCAAGTCTATTTTTTGGGTGATAGTGAATCAGCAGTGCCATTTTGTTTCTTGCCAGTCAAATTTAGAGATCTGCTTCCCACTAAGAACAGTCAGATGCTCTGGGTCACAACTTAGTCCCATGTTATACTTAAGTTAGTTCACTTAAGTGTGCGACACTGTTTTGGTCCCTCCTCTACCTGGCTTCATACCCAACCAGGAGTGTTTCATGAGCCATTTTTCCCGCCAGACTTTGTTAACTTGCTTAGACTTTTCCTTGGTTTATGTAAGTAAGTCTGCAATCTGTGTTTTTTATTTTGAAAATGACTGGATCATTTCTGTGTCTGACTTCCGGCCAGCTCAATCTGCTCTGTGACGTGCTTCTGAAGGAATCACAAATATTGTCTAGAACGCCTTGTTTATAGTTGGAGGGCACTTTAACTCTTAACAGCTGCTCGACTTCCTTCCAAATCGCATCCTTTTTGAGGATATTCTCATAAACAGGTGCTGTGGACCTTATAAAAGATGTACCACTTATGGTTTCTGGCAGAAAGTTCTGTTCTCTGAAGGCAAACTTTCCCCATGTGCCCATGTTAAATTCTGACTATTCTTGCATAGCCACTTCGTTTTAGAAGGCTGGAGGTGGAGGAAGTGCATGAAACAATCAGGATGAGCCTTTTTTAAAACAGGCAACACATTGCACAGCCTGTTTGCTGACATGTGGAGCAGGTTAGGCCATCTTCATTGGGAAAACTCATTTTGTTCACCCATTTTGCATCACCATCTTAGTTTAGTGTGTTAGCATGCTAACATTTACTAATTAGCAACACAAGACACAGGGGTCATAAGTAGGGTCAAAAGTTACAAGGAATTCATCATACAGGGAACAAGAATGTATGCACCAAAGTTCATGGTAATCCAGTTGAGATATTTCACTCAAAATCATAAATGTCAATGGTGGCTCGAGAACAAAAGTAACCAATATGTAAGTCAATGTGTCAATATAGTTAGTCAAAATGGATCGTCTTCTGGGAACCATGAATGTCTGATTCAAACTTTGTGCCAATTTGTTGATTAGATCTTGAGATATTTTACTGCATACAAGAAAAATTTGACCTGCTTTTGGCATTAGAGTAAAAAAAATCAGGGGACGAAAACCAGTACGATTCATCTTCTGGACACCATGAGTATCTGTAACAAATCTCATGGTCGACGCTGCTATAAATATTAAACAATTTGACATCGTCTTTACATTACCTGCTTATAAGCCAAACTAGACATCACTTTGCAGATTAGTCTTGAAAAAGACCCTTCATGTTTCTTCTCATCCTTAATGTAGTTCTATTCAGATAATTCCATCTAAAAATGTTTTCATTTATACATCTTATGCACCTTTTCATGTCATTCAAACTCTTTTCATTTCACTGTGGATTTTCTGAGGCATTGAAGGTAGATAAATGTACTTGTATTAATACTGAAAACACTTTCAGTGTTTGGCTTGAATGGCTTTCAGACCATGAGTCATCCTTTCAATTTAGAAGTGAAAAGTTTACCTTGATTAAAACTTTCTCAAACACACTTTAACATCTGACTCAAAGTCAAAAGAGAACCCAGTAGCATGTACTTGCCCTCCAATGAGACTTCTTTTGACAGGTTGTCTGTGTTGACGTAAGAGATGAATTTATTTGGGATAATTTGTTCTCATGTCTTTATTTGAATGTGTTGAACTCTCATACAAGATCAGTGAGACATGCAGGCTTTGTGCTTCTCCAGAGAACCATGTTGGAGAATAAAAAGGAGGGCATGGGGGTCCATTGAGTCTGTGTATTTACACAAATCACAGCAAGGAGCTGATAAGAGATTTCAACAATCGAGAGAAAATGGCTGAGGTGTTTTGGATCAGTCATGGTATGACTGTGTATTATTTAGCAACAGAGTGGTTATGTTTTATCGTTTCTAACATCGACAAAAAGAAATAATATCTGCTTTTCCCTGTGTGGTCTAAACTGTTTTTATCTCAAAACCGACCGCATATCATCTCATCTGTTGTACTCAGTTGTTTCTACTCAACAAAATGCCACCAATTCAGTGTTTTCATGTTCATTTATGATGAATGATTCTTCTTTCTTTTTCTCTCTCCTCCCAACTGAACCAAATCCATTTCCTCTGCAGAACAACGCTTTTTAAAAGAACCACACGCACAGATGCATGTCAGGTTTTTCCAGATGCCCCCAAACAATGGCTCCATTCTTGGCAAATTCCCCTCATACTAAATTTAATTAGACATTGAACTGTTGCATACTCTGTACTTTGTGTTCTTGCCTCTCAACCCCTTTGTTTCTTGTCTTCTCTCCCTCCGTCTCTGCCCTCCTCACCGGCAGTTAGAGTAATTTGGGTTTACAGACCAGCCGAGTGATGCTCAGTTTGTCTGGGATGAGGACACGTTTGGTTGGGAGACAGAGGCCATTTGTGAATTTCTCAGACATATGGACGCTGCTAAAGAAAAGTATGGAGGCTTGAATGTGGTTTCATACTTGGTGGTTTGAATCTGTTGGAGCATCTCATGACTGTTAAAATATACTGTATGTCACATCACATTTAATAAGTCCAGATAGGAGTGTGGTGTTCATTTTACTAACTCTTGAAGGAAAACGTTGGTGGCATTGCATGTTTATAAGCCCAAATTCTTTTAATTCATGCAAAGTTTTTAAAGAATATTTTCAAAATGAATTGCCACTCTGAGGTAAGTCAATCCTGTAAGATAATCCCTTGCACTGGATGTTGTTAGTAGTCATACATCAGTGCAGTTGAAAGAACTGGCATGCTTGCATATCCAAACCCTTGTAGGATATCTGAGAAATGACACACCAAACAGCAACATGTGACAATGATTTTTTCAAATGTTTTTTGTCTTTTTTGACATTTATATGTGACTGTTGTTTCCTGCACATAAAATAAAGTGAAATAACATGACTTCCAAAAGCACACAGAGAGAGTCAACAACAAGGACTTCGGAAGCAGCTTGCTAAATGACAGTAGTAGTTTTTCATTGTTCAGATGTGCAGAAATCACTCAAAAAAGATATTTTTTAAGCGGCAGATATATGAAGATAGGTATAGATAATGTATTTTAACACAGTACTTCAACATTAGTATAGGAGTCAAATCCTAAATCAGTGGATTCATGACATGCAGTAAGTATAAATTAATGCAGCAGAACCAAAGTTATCATCTTAATTCAAACATTATATTATCCACAATGCAACACAACAGTTTGGTCAGGGATTCAAATGTGTAAGTAGTGGTTATTATACTCCCCAGATTTTTTTCAGTCAGCATTATGTTTCATTTTTCATCAACATGGCATAATCAACATAATGCAATGTTTTCTGCCACATAAAGCTTTATCATCACAGCTTACTTGAACGTATCAATGTGAAAGAGCTGCCAGCAAGCCCCTACTTGCATCTGGAGTACCATGGCTAAAACAAAACAAAAAAAATTCTGATCTCAAATTTCTGCAAGTTGAGTTCACTATTTTCTGAACATTAACTCAAAACAATGTTTGTCTGAAAGATAGGAAATCACACCTATTGTATGCTTTTGACGGCCATATAAAGTTGGTTAATGATTGGTTAAAAGAATCTCATCGTACATTAAAATGTTGCTTTTCTCTAAAGAGATTTAAAAAAAGAGGGAAAAGTCCTGATGCCTTGACAAAGGCGACTCACTCAGCTACTTTTGCAGACACAGTTTTGAATGAAGTGGGGTAAAGTCTCTCTATATATTCACATTTTCACCTATTTCCAATCCAAGTATGGGATTCATTTCTTTGTTAAAGGAGTAGTTTGACATTTTGATAAATGTGGTTGATTTACAGTGAGAAGATTTAAATCACATCATGTTTACATGGGTATGGATGAAGCGACTATTAGCAGAGCATTAAGAAACTACTAACCAAAAACACTGCCCATCAACACCTCTAAAGCTCACTAATAAACACTCTGTATCTTGTTTGTTTGATCCATACTCCAGGAAAGTCACTGCGGCAGGCCAAGAAATAGTCCAGAAAAGAAAACTTCTGTGAAAGGCTCCTTCCCAGTCTTTTATGCTAGATTAGTCTAACCGTCTCCTGGCTCTACCTTCATATATAGGATACAGACACATGGTATCAATCTCTTAACTCTCAGCAGAAAGCGAATAAAGTGCATTTCCCAAAATGTCAAACTATTTCTTGAAACTTTTATTACAGTGTAGATGTGAGGCAGAAAAAGGAAAAAAGTAGGGTGAGAAACAAAGAGAGAGAGAGAGAGAACAGAGATCAAAACTGGCGTACAGAGAGAGGGAGTGTACAAACATAGGAAGATATATGTGCCATAAGGCCTGATGTCTGACTGTTTGTATAGACACAGAGGGAGAATAACAGCTTTAAGTATGTGCAATGTCCAATTTTAGCAGCCTATGATGTGTCTGTTAGCCTACATCTCTGATAAATGGTGCTTTTACTTCCCTCAACATATTATCTAATGGTCTAAGCACGGCCGCATGTGAGATACTGTGTAGATAATTCGGTGTATGGCGATATCAGCCGGCCGTATGTAAACAATATCTGCCTTTCCTTTGAAAAAACAAAAGGGAGGGTGAGGGGAACGGGACAGGGGGGGCCTTGAAGGACTGAGAAAGTGAAAAAGATGAAGTGGGGGGTAGGGCGGATTGGAGCAGGATATTTAAGAGCATCAGGAAATAACGATGGTCCCTCAGAGCTCTTCAATAACCTCTACCAGGATAGGAAGCTGCTCCATCAATCACCGGCGCTCTTTCTCTCTTTCTCTTCCTTGGGCACTGAACCCAACAGACGTACCGGTGTAGCTCCCATTTTCATTCCTGTCTGTCCATGAACACACACACGGACATATTTTGCAAACACACACACACAGACAGGTGGGATTTAGCCAACAAGGTAATTACAGGACTACAGTCAAGCTCCAAACTAGCTCCACAGAGACATTGATGTAAAGAAGTTTGACGGCAATGAGGGACGCTAAAAATTCATCGACGTGCCTCTCAAGGCCTTAGTTTATTTGGTTGACTGCATGCTAAACAGCATGAAACTAGAACTAGTACACGGTTAACTAAGCTTAGAATAATCACTAGAAACGTGAGGAAATTGCTAGGCTGCTTCTGCTCAGAGTAGTCATAGAGAGTAAAGTTGTGTCTCAAGGCGAATTTTACAAGTGTCACAACATACAGAGTCAATTGAAAGACGTGACCGGGCACGATTAGACGCATATTTACCCAGGGCAGTGTAAACTGAGGTAAAGAAGCGTAATTTAAAAATGACTTGAGCAAATGTCGACAAATGTCTTCACTTATCCCGGGGCTGTATGAATCTACTTTACAAAGGTATAGAGAAACAAACATGATACCACAATTAATAAGAAATATTACAGATGCTAGATGACAGACGTTTTACAAATTTGGGACAGATCCGGACTAGCTGTTTTTATTTTATTCACTAAGCTACGCTTATAATTTTGTGACTACCTCCATAGATAACGTTACACACACGAGTGTTATTGTTCGTCTCATTCTTTTAACTGAATATTAAAAGAATTCACAGGCAGAGGTCTAAATAATGAAGTTCATTTAGTGTATGCAAGTATACCTTTGTGAGCGTCGAGCTATTTTGCGAAATGTGTCGTTAAAAACTAAACGGAAACATATTTTCAGACAAAATTTATTGTGCAAGTCGAGAAATTGTGGTAACGGAAAAAACATTGCAAGTCTGAATCTTTTTTTTAATTTTTTTATGACAGCATGGGTGTGCATGCTTGCATACATTTTGACAAGGTCTCATGGTTCATCTCTCTCTCTCTCTCTCTCTCTCTCTCTCTCTCTCTCTCTCAACCGGTGGAGAGACGCCATTAAAAATAATGAGCTTTCCTTCACCTCCCTGTGCTTCGCAGCCAGTCAACAGATTCTTCCACTCTGGCACAGAGTGCTCACTGTACCCAGGCAGAGGTTTAACAGTTTTTCTTTTTTTTTTTCCCTCAACTTTTACAGTGTGAGAAAAAGTCCCAGTTGTAGAGAGTGCAGGCAGTTTACCATGATTCCACACGTTTGGTGTTGTGCCTGAGTGTGTTAAAAGTTGAGTTGTTCGTTGGGTCACAAACAGGGCAGGAAATTAAGTTTTTCCACCGACTGCACACAGTTAGATCCAAAAGTCCACAGCCACTTTTTTGTATTTTAGCAGCCAGATGTTTTATGTCTTTTTATTTATTTTATTATACAAAGAGCTGTGTCGGATTGGTGCTTCATTCGTAGCCAGTGATAGAATTTACAAGCATTTTGCTTAAAGTTCTAATATTCATTTTCCACTTTGGTTGCAACCACATTGTACTACGGTTTCAGTTGGGAACAAACTTGTAAGTCCATATTTAAAGACACACATCTGGGGTATCCTGAAACTTTAAATGGGCTGAAGCGAGATGAACTCGTAATGTTATGATTTCCAATCCTTGATTGTGACCGTATCGAGGAGGACTGACTGAGCATGAATGCTGTTTTTCACCAAAGTGTGATTCACACTCACATCTGGGGGAGGGTTTTCAAGTGCAACTGCGGTTTTCTAACGCTGGCATCACCGCTTCTCTATGCATCTGCTGATAATAGACTTTGTATCGCTTTTGATACACGGTGTGGATTGACACCATGGGAATGTCTGATTGAGCTTTCACACGCTCTCTCTTTTTGTGCCATGCAGCCAACTGTCCTCAACATGTGCACGATCCAGTGACGCTCCCAAAACGCCGTCCATAAATCAATCTCATTTTCACATAGAATTGCTTTTGTTTGTTTTGTTTTTTTTTTCTTTCCACTTGTCAATAGCTCAGCTTCAGTTATCAGGTCAGTGTATTTTCCACATGCAGGCCTCTCACATGCAGGACACTGTAGTACACTAAATGGGTGAGAGAGACGCCTCTAGGCAGCAGAGAGGTCCGGTGTTTTTTTATTTTACTGTTGAACGACACTGTCCCATAATGAAAAGGTCACAGGTCGAGTTTTGCAGCCGGCTGATGTGTCCAGCCATGTGTGCTGCTTATTTCATGCTTTTCTTTTTTTCCCCACGAGTTCCAAATATAGCTCGCTTCACAAAAAAAAAAAAGGTATGTTTTCTAGGGGAAATTATCTGTGCGTTAAATGCGAATTTCATGTGGCAAAAGCATTTCCGAATGATTTCAAGGGGCTGGTTTGAACTTTTGCACCCTTGTTAGATTCAATCCAATCGCAATAAAAGAACCGGAATCCAATCCAAGAGCCTTTGTGTGCTGTGAATGTCACTTAGGTGCATCTGTTAAATAAATCACTTAAACAAATGCCTCCAGTGTAAGTGTAGGAGCGCTTAAGAAAACACTGGAAATCCTGAAGACTAAACAGAGGATATTCACATCATGTGACAGCTTAAAAATAAAAAAAAAAGGCACGTACTGTAAAAGTGAGTTCAAAACCGCGGGCGAATTGTTTTCTTCTACTGCGACTAGTCAAAATGCATTTTGACACTGTAACAGCAGCCTTTGCCTCCATCCAGCCTCTCCTGACCATGCTCAGCCACCTTGTGTTCATAGGCTGTCACGTCTGGACAACAGTCAGCGGGCAGCTCCTGCGGCAAAAATGGTTGACAGGGGCCCAGAAAAAACACTCAATCTTTTGCTTTCTCTTTCACGGGCGCAAACACACGCATGCAAAATATCAAGCGCGGTCCCGTATCAGCGTCTGCGGTAGTAAAAACACAGTGAACCACTTGCCAATCAACTGACAGACAGCTCAGGCAGGTCAAAGGCTGCAGGAATGTTTATGTCTAATCACGAACAAGAGACTGTGTGTATGAACCTCTGACCTTACCATAAGCTTTAGGCAGATCAAACCAGTCTAAGAAATGTGTTTCCCGTCTTTCATTCTTTTATTTTTCATGTTTTCTCCCTGCATCCATCTTCTTCCTCCTCAGTATATCAGTTGTTTTCTAACACCGCTGGCAGCTTCCTCCTCAGTATATCAGTTGTTTTCTAACACCGCTGGCAGCAAGCTATTCTTATCCACACTTAAAGCCCTGAGAACGTGGTTTCAAATCAAAAAAAGTTTTTCTTCACAATATTAAATATTCACGACTAGATCAGCAGCTATCAAAGTTAGAGTTTTGAAAATAACTTTACATGGGAAAAAGTGTTTCCAGGGCCTTTTCTTAAAGAAATAATAATGTAAGTGTCTTTAATAACCCCCCCGGCTTCCACTTCTTGCTCCGTCTCTCTTTGCGAGGAGAAATATATCACTGTACATCCGTGGTAAATGTCTTTCATAACCCTTGACTTCCTTCTCGTTCTCAAGCCCTTTCTCTGCTTTTCAACCAAGCGAGACGCGTAAGTCAAGTTGTCATCCTTGCTGCCGAAGTGGGTCAACATTTATCTACAGCCGGCTGCAATGGGACACAGCCCTGAGGATGCGGAGAAGTCACTCATAGTTCTGCTCTCACTATGTGTAATAGAATCAGACCAATTCTACTCACCAAGGCTCTTTTGCAACTGCAAGTATACTGAGCTTTAGCCACTCGAGCTCCGTGCAATAAATTGCATGTTTTGTGTGTCAGGATGCTGGATCAGATTCATATTTGTAGACAGGGATGATAGTCTATATACTAAAGTTTCATTCTCCATAAAACAAGTGACACAGTCATTGATACTCGATAAATCATAGCTTCCAATGTAGTTTCAGTGATCAAATTTTCTGTCTTGCTGTAAGAAACTGTTTACAGAAATGTTCTATCATCAAAGAAAACACTTGATACCCTGTATCAACACCTCACCTTACTGTAAAATGATGTTGGCAGACTATTTCACTCGATTTATGATATAAACAATGCCTGGCTTAGTTGTGCAACACTGAAAAACATCCCAGAGTGTGTAGTTCAATATCTTCCGACAGATCATGGGATTTACAGCCTTCGGAACACCTTGACTATTACAGAACATCAGGACGATGCTCTTACACCTGAATTAAACTAGATGTGACATCTATCAGTGTAAATTTGATGGGAAAGGAAGTGAATGCAGAGCGGACAGGATGATTCAGATACACGGGTGGTAAATCTGTCACAACAACCACAGAAACGATTAAGAAAGATGTTTTAGGGAAGATTTTTGAGACATTTGCAGTCTTTAGGGGGGACAAGGGGATTCACCCAGCACTTGACACCTATGAAATCTTACTTCACGTCGAAATCTGAGAATTATTTATAACAAAATATTATGTATAGTGTCAGAAATGAGAAGAGGAATTTGCACGTAATTAAGTTTGACTCCCAAGGCAAGAAACCTTATAACTCTGATTGTACAGTGTAGGATTCGGTCTGCAAGTGTAACTGCAAGGATTTCAATTATCCAATCTGGTTTCTGCAGGATAGTGTATCACTTTGTAACAAAACTCTTCAAGCAGTGAAGAAACTTATTACCGCTAATGCGTCTTTTTGGCAGACAGTTTAGCTCACAGGCAGGCACTTTATCAGACTGCGCTATAGGTCGATGACAGGCTGCATGTCAGAACTAACTCCAAGTGAAACATCCATACAGTCAGTCACTTTTCAGAATTGCTTACAGTGACGAGTATTAAAAATAGCCAGAGGTATATATCCGGTATGAGTTATTTATGAGGGAGGTTTATATATCTGCTGCTGTCTGTAAATATTCTCATTAAAATTGCATGAATTCGTCACAGGAGGCAAAAAATGGCTCCATTTGAATACATATCGAATGTCGCCCCTCAGCCGCATAATTACACTAGAGTTTTATGCTTCATTATATTTTATATTGGTTCTGAAATGCCTTTCCTGTCGTGTACAGCATTTTATTTTATTTTTACGTGAAAGTGAATTTGAGTGATTCAGCCTCATATCAGGAGTGTGTTGTACTCATTGACATTATTAACCTTTCAGCCATGAGGTGGGGGTGCTGTTTACTCTCAGATAAGGAACTCACTTACATGATGCCAACATGGCTGAGATTAATATGGTCATTTTGAAAATTAAACAAACTGAGTGTGTGTGTGTTATGTGACTATCGTCAACTATCATTGTTGTGACTATCATTGTATGTTGTCTCTCTCTAGTGGTGATTAGTGGTCAATACAATAACCACAAACGCGGGCACTATTTATTATTTGGTACAGCTTGCTAAGATTGCTGCAGATATATGTGTAATAATTGATGAAAGTGTATATTTAAAGAGGTGTTGATGCAACTATATGATCTTTTTGGATTCTGCAGTTTGTTGTGCTGTTGAACTTTATTGAATCGCATAGTATTAGTTGTCATTTCTTTTGGTTTTAGATGGTTTACCTGAGTGTAAATCCACTGAATTCTGACTGCTGTTGGACACTATTGCCCCACAATGCAAACATTAATATCTGGAGAAAATTAAAATTGTAATATTGTGTGTACTTTGGAAGGAGAACACTCCTCCAACATGACTTATTTCATGAGCAATTGTCACAAAACTTGTAATGAGTACAAATTGAAGATTTTGTTCAGAAAATTTTCAGTTGTGAAGACTTTCGTGTAGATTTATTTTTAATTTTGTCTTCTCCCACTGTTATTTATTGTTTCTTTTTTTTTTAAAGAACAGTGTTGCAGGGCTCTTTAGATATATATAAATATTTAGATTTGTCATCTGATTTTTCTTTAATCTGTTCATATGGAGGATGGAATATGTCTGGAAAAACAACCCAGTTTTTAAAGAAGCACATTTAAAATGGACACATTCACTTTTTAAAAAGCAGAAAATTGTTGGATGGAATCTTCATTGTTTTTATTCATGGCACAGAACACAAATACTGTTTACACTGTTTTACATTTAGAATTGTTCACATTTGTTTTATCAGTTGCACATTCTTTTTTCTTTTTTTTACAGTCTTATGATCATTACTTCAACAACAAACCAAAAAGCTACTGATAACGTATCACAATGATGGGTTACAAAAAGCTCTTTTCCACTAAAAACCAAGAAGAAATAAGTATGTAGAAATACAACAGGAACGACGTCCCTAGACGTCACACTTCATGATCTCTCTGAGGCAGATGGTCGCATAGCAGGAGGAGTCCAGGTCGAAGTTTAAGGTGAGAGTGAGCGAGTCCTGCTTCCCTTCGACTGTCGTGCCGTTCAGCTGCCAGTCACTTCTTCTACTGCTGCCTCCTGTCACCTCTCCTCCTCCTCCCTCCCCTCTCTGCAGCTGATAGCAAAGGTTGTGTGGAAAAGCCAGCAGGGGGCGGTAGCAGCCGGGCAGATTTAGTTTGAGGCTGCTGACTCTGAAGCGACACTCGTCCAGTCCGTCTCTGGCCAGTCTCTCCTGGAACCAAGTGCCCATGGAGTTTTCTGGATACTTCACAGTGTTTCCCGGCATCGGTATCAACACCTGATGGGATGATTAAAAAAAAAAGTAGCAACACAGTGTGAGAAAAGTAAAAATAGCTGCGTTTACAGAAGAAAGTACTTAAACATTAAACTTCTTACTTGTCCCAGTGTGTACACTCCCTCTTGCTCCTCTTGGGCTGTCACCACGTGGATCTGAAAAAAGCAAAGACCTCACATTTAGTGTCCTACAATCAAGAGATCATGAGTAAAATTCCTGAAAAAAGAAAAAAACGTTTTATATACAATCTGTACAGATTATGTCATCCTCTCTCCTTTGACCGTCGATTTGGATTGGGAAAAACTCCCACAAAAAAAAACTCTTTAACAGTGAAAAAAAAAGGAAAATGTGTCCATTAATAACCCTGTATAATGCTGAAATGTCCTTGAACTGAATTACTGAATCCTGGTTACACATTCTTAAAAAACCCTCTGGATTACAACATCAGCTAAAATTCACATATTATATTTCAATAAGAAATGTTAGAGTGACAGTTTGTATCAACAGCACAAACCGACTGTGAAGTTTTAACCATAAGTCTTCACCATATTGTGGTTTTGTTTCCATTTATTCTGAGAAAGTATTTCAAGTTTGGGTTTTAATCAGTATGTGTGCTCTCCTTATTGAGTCGTTTCAATTTGTGATCAGCCTGCTGTCTACACTTTTTTTTATGAAATGACGTTTAAGACCACAGGTCACTGTTACATGTAGCACGTTCACCTCTAGAGGGCGACTGACCTACATTGGTGCCTAGTTTGGGTCTGAAAGCTGGAGGCCATGAGTGTCACACAAGCAGTATTTTTACAAATGTTTGGCTGCTGTATGTATTCATTCATGTTTTGCACCTCTGTTAACTGTTTTATGGATTAAACAGAATCATGGATTGCTGATATCTGTTCTTATGGATTATATTCTGTAGCAGATTATACAAAAAGGATGACGTTTGCTGTGACCTATATTTCAATTTTTCTATCCTCTCTTACCTGAGGCGAGCTGGTCTCTCCAGAGTCCTCCATTTTTTTGGGCTCTTGCTGCATCCACACCAGATCTCCTCGCCTGGCACTGTGGCCCAGAGTAGTGAGCCTGTGTGCCACTGCCTCGTTCCACACACTGTGAAACACAAGCAGACAGAGCAGCACATTTATCACTATTAAACAATCAAAGCATCGACAACTGATTTCACTTATTATACAGGAGTCATCTATTGTGGTGCTTTTGTATTAAAGGAGAAAGTAAATTGCCATTTTATTTATTAGTTCTATTTGTCCATGTTAATGATACTTTCAAATACATACACTATATTGTCAGACAACACAGTCTTGTTTGTGTTTTACAAAGAGGACACATGCCACTGTCCAGCTACCTGGATACAACACTCAGTCTCCACTTTTTGAAAAGTTTTCAAGATCAGTGTGTAATTTTTCTTTTACAAAAATGTGTTTGAACTTGGCAGGAATCCGTTTAAGTGTGATTTATTTTTTTCCTTTGCAGCTGACCTGCTACAGTAGGCGTGTGGGTAAAAGACTCTCATGCTGTGCGGCAGGCTGAGCCAGGCTTGGGCACAACCATCCGGACCTGTGCCGTAGCGGTTCAGGGCCCGGAGCATCAGTCGCTCCCTGGCCTTCGACAACGGCATCAATGCCAAAGACTCCTTAGCGTTATCTGGTATGGAGAAGCAGGAAATACAAAAACTTACAGAGTCTGCAAAATACGGTGAAATAAAGGAACTGGGTAGTTACCACAATATTCCAGAGAACTCTAAATTGTTTTTGGCAAGCAACTTTCACATCATCTTTGACCATTTTCAGGAAAAATGGCACTAAAGTCTCTGGCTCTCACCTGTTTGGAGGAAGTGTCTCTTCGCGTGGCTCTGAGGATCATCGCCTTCCTCCGGAGTGAAGAAGAGACGCACAGCACCCACCTGACCCACACACACACACAACAGTATACATCACAACACACACCAATAAAAACACAGTGCTGTGCTGTCTGTTTTTAGGGGGAACCAGCCTCATTTCACAGCATGAAGAGTGGTAACATGAGCTTCATGAATAAAATAACCCGTCTACAACACTTACCATGTCTTCTTTGAGTAAAGCCAGTCCTACGCGGTCAGACTGAACGCTCTGCCCGCTCCCAAACCTCTGTGGTCCGTAGTAGTTGACAAAACCTCTGGTCTTCAAAGAACGACAAAGCAGGTGAATGTGGCAGTGGCAGTCTATTTGTATAGTAGCTGGTATGAAACATCACTAACACACTTCCAGTACTACTGATCCACAGGACTGATACAGAAACAGGATTCCACCAGTTAAGCATAGGTAACACTCTATGTTTCTCTTATGGTCAACAGACAGAAAAAATATATATTACGTCCTAAAACAGCTGAGCACTTTGAGCAAACAGGATGAAATGATGCATTTGTTGGGGACTTTTTTCACCTGCAGATTAATACACATGTCGCTCTAGTGAGTATTAATGGCAGCAGGACAAATGGTGCGCGCAGGACTGACTCAAAGTGAGCTGTAACTGAGGAACATGTGACTCGATTTGAGATTTATGGAAGAGAGAAATAAGCCATACGAAGATTTGTCTACACGAGAAGTCAGTGTGATCAGTTCGCTTATGGTCTTTTTAAGAAAATGATATAGGATATCATTATATTAGAAAAATGTCAATTATTAATAGATAATAAAGCATAAATGATGTCTAAAATTGTAAACGGCTGTACCAATGGCTTCATCATGTCTCTAAGAGAAGAAATGTAAAGGAAATAAGTGAATGACTTAAATGATGATGAGGTCAAATGTTGTAATATTCCCCTGAGTGTGAATCGCTATCATAAATATAAAAGATTTTTTTAGCATGTCTGTAGTAATACTGAACAGCAGGAGTGAGACCTGTGACGTGCTGAACTACCCTTAAAATATGAGAAAAGGTGTGGATACATTTGACACGTATCATGTGGGATTTTATTTAATCTATTAGTTAATAAAATATATTAAGATAAGGTTTAAATTGTGTCTTTGTTTGATATCACACTGTGGGACAAAACGGCTTCCTAACAACATAAATAAATCTTAAATTTTGAGATAATATGATGATAAAACTGAAGATATGACTTACAAGTGGATCATTTGTCTACATATAAAAAATGATACTTTGTGTAATACCTCAACATTCCCCACTGCTTCCTGTACCAGCCTCGCTAGGCGACTGTGTGTGTTTGCACCAGAGGAGTGCGTGTCACCGGTCCCGTGCGGTCTCAGGTCACGCACCACCAGGTCAAAGTGGTTCCCCTGCAGTCTGCCAAGCCTGAGAGGCTCGCTGACGGAGCAGATCTGAGACAGACGCATCCCTCTCTTCTCGAACTCCGCTGTCTTCTCTTTCAACCTTGTGATAAATAACAAGAAATAAGAAATCTTCATTTTTGTCTTGCCAACATCATTCCCAACCAAAATCCAAAAAAAGAGATGAACGACTACCGTTGAGGTGACACCTTCTTGACCACCATGGACTGATAGGTGATGGCTCTCTTGTCCTTGATCCCAGCGTAGGTGAAATCTGACGGCAGGACACCAAGAGCTGCTGCCATGTAGCTGATGGCCTCCAGGGTCTCCAGGTTCTCCTTACACAGAGTGAAAGCTGAAAGAGAAAACACACAGCACAGCAGTGTTTTTATTTCATTTAATCACTACTAATTTAAAGATGCCACCTTGGCCTTTTTAACACCTTACCTGTGTAAACGTCTTCTTCCTTACGTTCCTCGGCGGTTCTCTTCTTCGGCCTCCCTTGCTCTCTCAGCCTAACCGAGATCGCCGTCGTCCCCTGGTCGCTGAAGCTTTTCGTCTCCACCAGTTTGCCAAACCTCCGGCTCAGGAAGTGGTGGACCGCCGTCCTGTGCTCCTTGCTGTCGTCAGGTCCAAACGTATAGGATGATCCTCGCACCTTGGCATCTATGAACCTGAAGAAGTCCTCCGCCTCGTCCTCTGTGACCAGCTGGGACAGCTCTCTGTAGTCTGGGTCTTCCCTGACCCTGATCTCGGGCTGAATCGTGACAGTCATAAGGAACGGGAAGCGGTGTCTGACGGCCCGGTGGACGTTTGCTCTGTGGTGTTTGTCGGAGAAGTATCCCAGAGAGAGCTCCTGCTTGGTTGGTTTTTCATCTTTGAGAGTCAACACAAACTGCTCGAGCTCTTCGCTGACCGACTGACCTAAAATGACACTCAGGTCAAAACTGCCCGGACTCGGTATGGTGACATCTCCCCCGCAATCAGCTGGATCATCAGCATCCTGTAAGAAGTTCTCCTTAAAGTCTGCACTGGTTTCATAGTTTCTGTCTGAGGAGGCACAGGCTGGTGTGTGTTCAGCAGCTGCTGTGTTTACACACTGTCCGTGGATGTCTATCTCAGTCACCACAAAGTCTTTGATCAAGTTCTTGATGCTTCCCAGGAAACCTTCATGGTTGGATATGAAGCACGCAGGGACGTTCACAGCATCACTGTCCTGCTTCATGGTCACTTCATCCAAACCGGTGTCAGAGTTTCCTCTTATCGCTGCAGCTGAAATTAAACACACGCGTGTTAAATAACGTGGCACACGTTCAAACGCAATGCCAGGCGGATTAGAGAGATGAAACACGTGTTATGCATGCAGAAACAACCCGTCTGTTTACAGTAACATCCGTGTAATACACAATAAAAATCCTACCGCGTCTTTGGTGACAGACAGCTGTCGGAACAAAGAAAGTAAACCCCGCTCCTGAGCTGGAACGGTCACATGGATTTAACGCGGAGGAATCATTCAAACTTTAAAGGTTTTGTTTTGTTTACTCGTTCACTCCGTGCGGCGCGTGAACCAGAGGCTGTTGATGTAAACACAACAACGCTCAAACAAATCAGGCTGCTTCCGCGTCATGTGGCCGTCACGTGACTTTTCTTAAAGGGGCCAAGCAGTGTAAAAAAAAAAAAAAAAAATCTGTGTTACACTCACAACAGTCCTCCGGAAAAAAAAAAACACACACACACACACACACAACAATACCACTGCAGAAAGGACCAAGAGACAAGGAGGCATGAATAAGTCACTTAAACATGAACAATAATTTTAATACAGTCGTCCCTCGCTATATCGCGGTTCACTTGTTTTATTTTGTGTAATTTTGCATGCTTTTTTTTTTACAGCGTACTGTACAGTATGAACGCGCATTGTGTTCTGCGTCCTAAATTGGCTAAGGGAGAACCGCACATGTGTTCTGCGTCCTGATTAACTAAGGGAGTACTGTACAAAATGCGTGTAAAAAGGTGTATTAAAGTGTGTGGTTAGGGGTTTTACGGCCTTAAAACATGTATAATAATTGTAAAACTTACTTCGCGGATTTCATTTATTACGGGTTATTTTTAGAACGTATCCCCCGCGATAAACGAGGGACCACTGTACTAAAAAAAAAATCTTTTTGAGAGTGCCGAGTGGGCTGCTGCCGGGGGTCTGTATTCAAAAAGTACACCTCAAATTGTAATTTTTAACATGTTTGTTTTTATTTTGAAGGGACTCTTATTTTGAAAATAGCCCCTCCTCCCTCTCCTTCCTCGGGCAGGCTTGAGGTTGCCAAGCAACCAGGGCCAACAGCCCTAATCAGCAGAGCACCTGTTAGAATGTCAGTTGCCAAGAGAGACAGAAAGAAAATGCTGAGACCACCCCTCGAACAGGAAGGATTTCTGACCAAACCGTATTTCCAATCATTGAACCGAAATCACTGGGAGCATCCTGAGCCCTTCTTGAACGTTTACATAGGTATTTTGTGTCGATAAATGAAGAACTGAGCCCTTTAGAGCGATTCAAAGAAGCGTTACTTCTGCTTTCCTCCAGAAATGTTCCTGCCTTTTTAACATGGCAGTCTATGGGGCTGTGGATGGTGTTGCTGGCGTATCTTTGTGTGTTACGCCAAAACTATAAGGCTGACAGTTTAAGCAGACGAATGTAAGTGAGAAGACAAATTTTCCTACGTTTCTATGTATAAATCATGTCTGTAGTGGGGCATTTGAGGCCACGGTAGTTGAATACGTTTTACTTTTTCACAGATGTTTTTCCTCTGCTCACTCTAACTGATGATGTCATCCACTCTAGCACAAACATTCCGCGCCATACACACCCATTATAAACCCAGAAATTTGAGTAAAAACCTGCTCAACTTTAAGCCTTGATAGTTTAAAAACGGTCAAAGATGTTGATAAGTAAATTCAATCACAGAAGAGAAGGCAAGAGTACCAACATTTTAAAGTTTAAATGAAGTCTCTCGGTGAAAGTATGCCAGAGCAGTTCATTGTTGAAAATGTCTGTTGAATTTTTTTTATTTTTTTTTTGGGCTTTCCCATTCATTCCTATGTGAAAAAACATTTTTTTAATCAGTTATTTCTTATGACAATTATACAACAATAATTACACAGACTTGGTGTGTGCCGTGAGTGTGGAAACCTGATGCATGAGCTGCAGGGAAGGTTTATCACACAGTATGGGTGGTTTACTGACACTGGGTTGAACATTTGCCCTTTGGCTAATTCTCCACGCTTTGTGGTCAGATTTCTAAAGAGTCTGTTTGTTTTCTTTTCTGGAAACCTGTTCAGTACCTCCAGAATAATTCTTGCAGTTACAGAATGATAAACAGCAGTGAGGAACATTACACACGATTATTCACACTTCCTGGCATTTTGTCTTTAGACCCTTTCCTCCCAGAGGAAAGCGAAGGGTAACACCTTCTTTGACCTTATTTCATGAGAAAATGTGCATCTAAAGTGTATCACTTAGATAAACTCCTGAAAAGCTCATTCTGTAAGAGCATTTGCTTGCTGTAAGTCAGATTTTGGGGATCACAGACTCCCCCAAAAGAAAGACTGAGCAACAAGAGGAATGTACTGGATTTCTTCTCCAAAATAAACACATTACAGTAATAATGAGTCAACTGTGCCTGTGTTCAGCTCATGGGACTCCCTAAGAATGAAATAGGTCATCTGCAACATGTGGAAAAACCTTCAACCAGAGTTGTGACAGAAATGAAAAAGAGTAAGAGCATATTTCTCAAGAGTGACGGTCCCTTTCCTGACTCTTGTTGAAATCTGGACTTCATTCCAAGGTTATAGGTCCAGATTAGTTGCATAACTTCCTGCAAACCTTGGAGTCACTGATGATGATCATATTTATAGTGATATGTTTCTAATACTGCTTCCAATTAGCTTCCAGCTGCTTTGGACCAAGGCCCCTGAAAGAGTCAGAATCTTCCCGGGAGTAAAGATGGAATTACATCTGCAGGGCATTTCAAGTAGGAGAGAACCTGCTTCGAAAACTTGTGACATTTTTATTTGCATTTCAGAGAATTTCAGAGAGCCCCGGAACTCTGTCATAATGATTCATGATCCCTCAAAATGATTCTTAGTAAACACACAGCTGGAGTATGATCTCATGTACCAAAGTATTGATAAAGAACAGACAGAGAAACGCTTCCTGTAAACATACAAATAAGGGATGAACATTTATTGTCTGTTTTGCCACTTTAGATGGTTAGATGGTACCGCTCTCATGCCTATGCTGTGAATATGAGGCGACAGTTCTGAAGCTCACTCATTCACATGTTATATCTTGTTTGTAACTACTTAGTGGTGGACGCATGACTTTAGAAACAAACTAGAAAATAACTGAAAGAAGGAAGCATATACACAATGTTTCTTTTTTTTATTCTGATGGAATAACTGCCAAAAAAATATGAAACTAACTGAACTGAACTTACAATTGTGAATGATGAACTTCCTTAAATGCTTTTGATTTCAGTTTTGGTCAAACAAAGCGTGATTATCAACAGCAAGTTGGCTTTGTCTGTTTCGCTCAAAGCTCTGGTGCACCATAGCCCCACAGACACCAGCATATGTGTATGTACATGTAGACTCTTGTGTACAAAAGATATTAAAACTAGAGATTTCTGGAGAAGACTACAAGAAAGGATCATCTGCAGTGGATGCCTATTCTCGCCTTCTCATATTGTCACGCCATGAGAATCTAATTGTGCAGAATTCACCTCCAGACAACAGAATTGGCCCAAAAACCGACAAAGTCAAAAGTTTTTGGTCCTTTGTGTCCAATCCGCCCACTAACATCCTCTGCGCCACAGAATGTCTCTGTGCTTTCATGTCCTACAGATGTGTGAGCGCACGCCAACGAACACACACGTGTGCCAGAAGATTTCGTGGATGTGCGTTCCTGATTGAAGCATATTTTGGACACCAAGTAAGCTGTATGTCTCCAGATGTTTCTAAGCTGCAGCGGGAAATTTCGCCCCTCTGGATCTGTTGTGGCAATGGAAAGTGTTTTTGGAGGAACTCCAGGGACCAATAATGATGCATCTGTGTGTGTTTCAGATCGATAGATAGATGTTGTGAGTCTGTGTGTGGGGGACTCTGATGAGAGGCCATGTGATGCAGCCTCTCACTCATTCCTTTGTTCGTGCAAGACAACAGCAGACAAAAAGTGCTTTATGGGGGGATTGAACTGAATGCAAGTTCAGTGTCTCTCTCACACACACACACACACACACACACACACACACACACACACATACATACATAGAAAACATAGGAATTTGACATTTATAATGGCTCCAGGGTTGTGTCTGACATCACATCACAACAAACTCTGTCTACACTTGGCTACAAACAACTAATTCACTTTCACTTTCTCGCTAAAAGCATCATTCTGTGAAGATGAATCAAACTTTAAGTCAGAATATCCACCCAGTTTAGCACCAGGCACAAGATGCAACACCCCTTTTCCAGACGGGGTGGGACTTGAACCAGCTCTACATGGGGTCGTCCTCTCTCCCTCCCTCCGCCAGGCCAGTTAAAAACAGTAAGGTGCGGTGCGGAGCAAGAAGAGTTGTTTCTCTTGATTAAATCACGCTTCTCTCTCTGCACGGCATGTGGATTTATTCGATAATAAAGCTTTAAACTGTTTTTTTTTTTGTTTGTTTGTTTTTACACATATCGATATTTCAAACGCAGCAAAATGGGGAAGGTGAACCCTTGTTTGAAACGGAGTTACGTTATCGTGACAAGTTTGATCGCGGTAAGTGTTTATTTTTATTTTATTTTTATTTTATTTTTTTTCTGCCCAACACAGAGGAGATTTATATTTGGGTTAAAAAAAGATGAATAAAGGGGTTTGCAAAGATTAATTAGCTTTACACGATTCTAAATAAGTCATCCTTTGTAATGAAGTCTGCCAGCCTTAACAGTTCATTTGTTTAGACAGCAACTTATTCAAAGCATGCTTTAATTTGCCTTAATTGTTGGTCTTGACACTGCATCTACAGCCTGATGGAAACTTTAAGGAACTTTAACCTGTTCTAAGGAAATCTTGAATCTTTTCATTTGAAAATCAACACTTGTGGCAATAAACTTAAGCTTAAAAAAAAAAGAAAATGAACATGGTGGTGTGTAACAAAAAAAGCAAAACAAATCTGGCTCTAATGAAGAATGCTTCAGCAGTGAATGATTGATTATTAATATAAAAGTGGCCCCTCTAACCGGAAATGTCTCAGAAACACAAATCATCAAAAGGATAAGCCAATAAAACCCTTTGATCAAATGAGCTCGGCATGTGTGTGTGTTTGTGACCGCTTACTCAACATGATGAGAAACCTTAGTGTTAAACCTTATACAGTAATGTTCTAACTCTGTTTTTACTGGATTTCACTATGAATTACTCTACTGACTATTAACTGAGCCATTGCTTGGTTTAAAGTCCAAAAATACTAAAAAAAAAATCCACCAAGGAGATATCATCAGATTGAATTTCTTTTGTTTTTTTCACCTATATTAAAACAAAACAATCATTTTACTGTCAAATAAGACAAAGAAAAGCAGGAAGTCCTCAAAACTGAGACATGGTTGGCATTTTTTTCTTAAATTATGATTATGTATCCAAATAGTAGCTAATGAAAGTCTTCTTATTGACTAAATAGTTATCAATAAATCGGTTTCATTATTAAACGTAAAGATATTCTTGGATGAGCTGTAATACCCAAAGACATGAGTGTACATGAATATTTACTCTTGTATTAAGTTTGGCTGTCAATCATTTTGTGGGAACTGAATACAGTGTTTTTTCCTGTTTGTGTGTTCCATAAGGTATGTTATAACTGTCACTGTTGTTCTGCAAGGCTGACGGTTGCCTCCCTGTTGCGTATGTAGTATTTATAGATTCATAACACAATTTGACTCTCTTTGCTGCTGTGGGAGCAACGCGCCTCTTCATCATGATGTGGTCCAGAGCTCTTACAGCAGAAACAGACTTTATAATGTCTCACTAAAGATGAACAGTAAGCCTCTAACAGCTGATGTGGAGGGTCAAACAGCGTGCATGGAGTACACAAATAGTTATCTTAGATTAGTTCAGTCAGTGAACTTATTTCTCAAGTTACAGCAGCGAAGACCAGCGTTGCAGTGATAAGCCCAAGCAATGCAACACAAAAACAGTTGCACTTATTTGCCAGTAACAGCAAGCAGGTCAGCAGCAATGAGTTGATCAATCAATTAGTGGATTGATAGAAAAGTAATAGTCAAAAATCTTGAAAAAAGTTTTAAAAAATACTGTTTGTAGCTTCTCAGAACATAAAGATATTTGGTGGGGGGTTTTAACCGTTGTGAAATGGATATTTTGGGGTTTGTTCGATGTTATGTCAGGTTTTGCACTGTGAAAACTTTTTGTCAGATGTATTGGTTGATGGTTAAAATAACTGCAGATTTTGTGATGAATAATGAAGTGTATTGCTGCTGTTGCAGATCTTGAGTGCTCTGCTGTTGGCACTAACTCTGTTTAGCCATGGATACTTCCACGAGGATGAAGAGGTAACATGAATTTATAGTAATATCTATCTATCAGAAATGATTGGAAATACAGCTGTATATAAAATACATTTGAATCTAAAGTTTTTGAAAATAGTCAGCGAAAATGTAAAGTATGCATGCTTAGATTTAAAGTCCAGTGTGTAAAATTAAACATTAAAAACCCAAAATTCTTTTTTTTTTTTTAGTGCTGCGTTCACTGACACTGCGTTCATTAAAAAAGTCAGCCCAGCTGAAATTCTTGTTTTCAACAACACTAACTTAAAATACACACTCAACGCTAAAGAAAGAAATGGTTAAAGTCCAACTTTGAGTCCACTTCGACGCTTGTGCAAACTAATCCAGTTCACCAGATAAAGGAAGCTACATTTAACCATCATCTCCCTTCAACAAAACCATACTCTAGCTCAAGTCTTACTTTGTTCTGCAAGTATATAACCAATCTGACTATTTCCTCTAAAGCCATCTATCAGTTTTGAAAGGATCAGTTGGTGTTTACTCATATATAGAACCTGAAGTTTAAGTATTAAGTGCAGTAAAGGTACTGGAATAATACGGCTACAAACTAATTTGCGTAAACTCACATTCAGAATAGTCCAGTTGCAATCTGCTCAATACATTGATGTCACTATAAACTGCATGAACTAAAGACAACAATTCAAACATTGAACTCGAGGGGTTATCTGTGTTCACAGAGCCTGCTGACCTGATTCTCTGTTTGTTTTCTCTGCAGATGGAGAGGATGATAACAGGAATAAAAGCCATGTATATTATTTCCATCATAACTCTGCTCTTGACCATCACGGGTGTGTATGGTGCCTGCAAAGAGAGGCAGTGGGCACTAATAGTGGTGGGTAAAGAAAAAAACACATTGCTCTTGTTATTAGTAGCACTTATAGTAATACTTGTTGCTGTGATGCTCTGTTTACTCATGTCTGTGTATATGTGTGTCTCAGTATGTAGTCGGAATGAGCCTGAGCAGTTTATTCATGTTTGCTTGTGAAATTCAAGGACTGGCCGTGCGACCACAGGTATTGTTCTTTTGTGATATTTCTTTTTTTTTTATTTTGACCCACAAATTTTCACATACAAACCAAATAATGTAACATCTTAACTGCAGCCACCACTCCCCAATGAAGCTAATACGGAATCATAAACAGGAAATGGTTTATTGCCTTTATATGAAGACTCTTAAAGTACTTTAGCGTGCTACAAGGAAAGAGCAAAGATCACTTAACAGCTGGTTAAAACCCACTACAGTTCCTGTTACTGTCGCCACACCTCAAGCTTTCCTGTCTTACATGGCACATACAAAATGTGGTTCACAGTAATAACAGAAGAAGATTATCTCCTTAAAATTCATAGTGAGCGTTGAAACTACTGAAGTACAGGAAGTAAACAAAAGCGGATGTCTAGCTGATACGATCAATTGTAACTAGGGAGCTTAAGCAAATGCTAAAAATGCTGCGACCTGGTTGAGCAAGCGGACTAATTTCTTTAAGGGAAGGCCTGTAAAATGGTATAAAATATACAGACAGTGGCTGAATATATATGATGTTAAAGATGCTGTAGCTTGATGCTGTAGAAAAACATACAAACAACATAGTGGTTAGATTTATTCCTTAATGTTTGCATTGCCAGTGTTTCACATTTACAAGTAAGAGAAGTCTGTTAAGTCTGAGTACACACATGTTGCTCTGTTAAAGCCAATAAACACAAAGTTTACTCTTCTTATGCAATAGAAAAGACCTCCAAATTTTAAATACAAAGCACTACTTGGTGGATACCTATCAGTATATGCTATACTATGGTTGGTAACTACGAATGAAATGGTGCAAACAGTCACCTGAAATCACAAAATAAGTTGGATAAACTCCAACGATAAACTGTAACCACATACTGTAGTACATACACCTGCAAAGTTTTCATTTAAATATCTGTAACAACTTCTGTTTCGACAAAAAAAAGATTGCTGGTCGTTTTTTGCTGTGACTGAATACATTTTGTGAATCACAAATGCACCTCCAAAAATATATTGCTTGTTGTTTTATTCCTATATCGCTTTTTTTTTTGTTGTGCAGGTGGTTAAAGACATGAAGAACCAATACCTGGCTATGCTGCCGCTGGATAATACTAGTGAGCCTTTCTTAGACAGCTTCATGGATATACAGATCGAAGTAGGTTACCTTGTCTGGATGTGTGTGTGTTCGAGAGTAAAGTTTAAATTTGTTATTTGATGCTATGAAAAGGGGGTTGACTCATTCAGCTACTACTGCTGTACTACTATCACTACTGCGAATAAGGTGGAGTCAGGATTTGTTTTATAGTTACAAAGTCTGTAACCTTCTGTGTCCCGTGTCCTTCTTAGTTGCAGTGTTGTGGACTAGATCAGGGCTATCTGGATTGGGGCTACAACATCTCAGAATCCTGCGTGTGCACTGAAGAGTCCACTAATCCATGTGTGAGTGTGAAAGCTGCTCAATTTCTGTACTAAACGATTGTGTATTAAAATCCATAGATGTATACATTATAGTATTCATTGATTAAACTCAAATAATACTGCATACTGCTACCAGGAAAGGATAACACACAAAACTATGATGGTAAAATTTATTCCTAAACATCAGCATGATGGATTAAAATGTTGTCTTCCATTACAGACGCAGAAGCACCTGTAACCATTGATTAGTCATTCAGCTGATGATTCATGTCTGTGTCTTCTAGGTGGCAGCTCCTAGAAACAGTGCTCTGTATGAGCACACGTTCAGTGACCAGCCCATCATGATTTATCGAGAGGTAATACGATGTAATAGTAATAATAATTTCATTTTTTCATCATGTTGATGTTTAAACTCTATGAACTGTTACTGTTATTTGATGCCACACATTTATTTAGATGTGGCGAATATAGCCTACTGTACAATATGTGTACATGTAAGATCAGTACAGTCGTTGAATTGACAGCTATTAAAACCCAAAACAGACCAGGACAGACTTAAAAGTCATTGTGAAAGTAATTTTTAGAAGCATTTCCTTATTTCTTATTTCTTTCCTCTGAAATCAAAAATTAAACCAACTAGGAACTGAAACAGATCCCAAAACGTTTGAGTCAGCGTGCTACTGGTTTCAGTAAAAGTCTGTTCTGTTTTGCTGCATGGAGCTTTATTTGTTTACTTGTCTTCTGACCACTTGCCATTGGTTTAATATGTTTACCGTTTTTGTTTCCAGTTCAGTATTTAGTTTCAGTTGCTGTATGAAACATTGCACTGACTTATCCACTCTCCCGTTTCAGCCATGCCTTCCATACTTGATTGAACATATTATGATGAACATAAATAGTGTAATGGGCATAATGCTGGGACTCACATTATTCTGGGTATGTACTGTCAGTCTATATGTGTCCATCATGATTGTTCTCTGCCTGCCTCCTTATGTAACAACTTCGCTTTCACTCACTCTCTCCACTGAGCTTCACAATATGCACTGATGGTGATCATGATGTTCATTCTTATACAAAACCTCCATGTTGCCTTGTAAGTGGTCCACTTGACTTTAACGCTCTCATTAACCATAATTCAGAGCTGTTGACAAAAAGCGGCCCCCTCTGGAGCTTTTTGATTACAGTGATGAGCTCGCCCAGGTGTCATAACACTGTAGATGTTCACATTTCCATTTCGTCTGAGCACTTCAAGAACTTGTTTTCCATTAAAACAAGGAGCTTCAAAGTTCAAGCAACTCACACCTCGAGATCGAGATAGCTGTTGCAGCCTTTGAATAGTTTAATTCCCAGTTAAATTCCCAAAATTACCTGGGTCGGAATGTGGCTGAACCTTTTGTTACCCTTTTTGAAAAAAAAAAAGCAAGGCACTCTCCAACTTCAATCAAAATGTTCACTGCCTCCCCTCCCTAGTCACGAAAACTCAAAGTTCAAAACGTTTTATTATTTATTATTATTAGTTATTATCTTCCAAATGAATTTTTCATCCACTCCTCTTTTATACTTTCTGGTTGATTTCCAAAATAAAACCTCTCTGAATGTTGTTCAGCTGCCAGAATTCAGATATGAGCATATGAAAATCCTCACTGGCTGCCCTATATTATTGGAGAAGGTTGTCTGGGTTATATGAAACCTGCGTAGTATTTTTATCTAGAGTGAATATTAATATTAAACATTGGTCGTGACAAGATAGTAAAGCACAGAGCTCTTTAGTAGGCAGGCAAATACAACATAATCTATCAAAAAGTAGTAGATATCCATGATCTAATGGTTTTAAGTGGGATTAGTAACAATAACCCCTCCAGACAACTCTACAGATTTGTTTTATTTTAATCTAATTATTTTTTCAACTTTACCAGATCTCAGCTCAGCAGACATTTTGTGCACAGGTGTTACTAATAACATGAATGATTGCTTCATTTCAGCCATCATTCCTTTGATTACGCACACCTGTCCTTTTCCTTCTGCGACACACACACACACACACACACACACACACACACACACACACACACACACAGACACACACACACACACACAATCTGTCGTTGCAATAGCTTTGTCTTTTCCGCCCCCCTCTGTCTCTTTCTAAAAACTGCAGTGCTATTTAAAAGGACTTGCACAGAATGAAACAAGAAAAGATGAACAGGAAGTAAAGAACCGTCTCTGTTTCACTGTCCTTTCAGGTGTTGTCAGTAGTTTTGTGTATTGTCATCTTGTGCCGGCTTAGTCGGAAAGAAGATATCCCTCCAGTGGTCTACAGTCCAGAGGCAAAAGCAGGCAACTACACCGTCCTCCTGACAGACGCTGCGGAGTACACCTGATTTCTTTGTTTTAGTTTTTGGCTGCTCTTCACAATGATGGTGGAAGTCATCATGTCAGCATATTTAACAATGTCGAGAAACATATTGGTATTGGTATTAAGATACATAATGTATATATGATGCTTCAATATATCAGGAGTTGCCCCAAGCTAGCTAAATTTGCATTAAAGTTACATGACTTGGTTTTTATTTCTCTCTTCAATGTTTTTTTTGTTGTTTTTTTTATATGAATTCTTTATTTGTTTTTGTCATCTCTGTAAATACATGCTTTTGGTCTGTTTTTTAAAGACTATGGACAATGGTGAAAATTGCTAGAAAGAGCACATACTGTGAAAGAGTACTGCCTTTTCTTTGTGATAACCAAAGATATATATGCTCCTGTTACAGAATAATAGAAATACATAATATTTTCCCCGCCTACATTTCCTTCTAGTCTTCAATAGGCATTAAATCATCGAATATGAAGGCAGGTTTGTCAGTCAATGAATACAATTGAACACTGGTATTTTCATTGTAGATTGGAATCATAAATTAGCACATTTGGCCCAAATAAGATAGTTAAAGATGGTTTGAAAGCACAGATGAAGAAATGACTGCAGAAATAGTTATGAATATAGTAGAGCTTTAATAAGAATGTCTCTGTTTTTCTGTTTTATATCTTATTGAATTATGTTTTTTTTAATGTTTTTTTCTGACTTTTCAAGTACATTTTAATTAAAGAAACTACTGGAGTTTTTTTTTTTTTCACCAGTTTTATAGTCATTGCATATTTATATTTTGGGACATTCCTCTCTGATAGGATTTCATTGCTAAATTTTGCTATTGCATGCCAGTGAATGTTCCCAGGATTAGGTGCATGTGCACCTGGCACGTGGAGACAGGATTACAGATAACAGGAAAGTGATATGTTACATGTTTTGGGTGCCAAGATCCTATAAACCATGTCTCTTTAACACTGCTGTGCCAAAATCTCTCACTCCTTTATGTCCTGGATAAGAGAAGAATGTATCACCTCCCAACAAAGTGCTGTATATCAATTACAATGTTTATATTGAATTGCTCTTACCCTATTTTTCTGTGACCAGAAACAGTGTCTAGTTAGGGTTCTATGTCAAATTTCAGATGCCTGATGAGTTGTTTAGTTTAAGAGACATTTCCCCTCTAAACTTCTCAGGTGATTTTTTTTAATAACTGTTCGGGGACCAAAATGATCCAGTATTTCACAAAAAAGACAAAAAAACAACAACTTGTTTTTATTCTTTCCTATGCCACCATTACCCTACAAGTAAGTCTTTTACTTATAATATAGTATTATTTACATTGTTTACATGTTTTATAGGTTGTCTTTTATCATTACTGCAGGTATTACTGGATTATTCACTGAGGGATTCGTGTGTAAGAAGCACTTGGATATTGAAGCGGGTCAAGCTGAAGCCAATTTTAAGTATTTTGTATGCCATCGGTTTTATGCCCTAAGAAACAATTTCAAGACATCAAAGGAACAAGAATCACATATTTTATTCCTGCTATTTACAAAATATTACATAAGTTCATTCCATAAATAAAAAAACTGTATGACAGAAATAAAAATACCATACTTTGCAAGAACATACTGTAATAGGCATTAATGGTTAAAGTGCACAGGTAGACATTGAATCTGCTGTTTCAGATGAAATTCATTTGACAGTATATTAGTCAAGGAGACATTTCAACCGCAGGCAGCTCATGCAGCAAGTCATATTAGAAGTGATGTGGCGTAAAAGGCTTCTTCGGTGAGAGTGGCATCGGTTCGGACATTTCAGTCTCTGCGAGAATATTAACGCCGCATTTTCCTACAAGAGCCTCTCACAACCTGTCTGCAGTGGCCGTGTGAAAAAAATTCTCCAAACCTTGAAATCAAAATTTTTTTTTTAATGGAGGTAAAATTGAGGATTTTTTACTGCATGTCTACTGAATGTGCAACCAAACAGAGTCCCCTCTCCTCCTAGTGGACATGATCACGTATCATTTGCTCACTACATGTGCTTTAAGAGAAACTGAGTGGAGTGATGAGGTTTCAAATGTACAATGTGCTTATTAACAAGGCATCAAGACATTCGGGTTGTCCCAATGAGAGCTGTGGCTCATTCCTTTGTCTAACCTGATTATTTACCCACGAAAAATTACATCGCTCACCAATAAATAAATGATTATATGTCAATCGAAGCACTTTGTAAACACTGTTTAAGAAAGGTGCTACATAAGGGTTATTTATAGTATTACTTGTTCAAAGATTATTGGTTGCTCTAATGCTGAGAATTCAGTGGGTGAGCTTAACAGTACAAGTACAAATATTTAAATATGCATATTTAAAAGAAGTTAAATGACGATGAAGCGGTGATATTTTTGTTTTTCACTGGTGATGAAATGTTAGCATCGTGTCATATGGATCATGGTTTAATGGAACATGAAGACTGCATTTGTGTCAAAAACATTCAAACTCTGAACCTTACCAGCAGAATGTAGCTTCTTCAGCCCCTACCAAAAGCAAATAAACAGACAAAAAATGTGGTTTGTGCGCGGGTGTGCGTGTGTGTTTGGAAGTTTTAGGTAAAGTATCTGGCTAATACCTGTCTTTCCAAAGACTCATTGATGTACCGGGTATGAAGCAAATGGGGAGAAAGAATATTATCCAGATAAAACAACACTTAAATAACAAAATGCCAGGATAGGCTGCGGCTACTGAAAGAAAACAAACGGCTGGTTAATGCTCGATTTTAGAAATATGACAAAAGCATGTGAAAATGTTCTCATTATTAAAGATTAATTCATTAAACTGCACGGATTTAGTTTTTTTTTACAGCAGTAAGGCAAAAAGAAAAAAAGACTGATCTATGCATGTAGATTACTTTCCAATATCAGTTACATGCATTAACACGCGTTAATAGAAAATTATAATGTCAACATATATTGCTATAGCACAAAATAGCCAGATTATGGTATACAGCATAATGTGTTTACATGTGCAAATTCAAACACTTTGATAATAATAACGTGAATAACTTGGAAGTGTGTATCAAAACGTACTCGGTGACTAGAAGGCACCAGGAACATATCTGTTTGATTGGAGAAGAGCTATGAACTCCTGTTTCCTTTTTATCTGGCCCATCAGCTTGATGCTCATGACAAGTAAAACCACCTGGGGAAGGGAAGCACGAGAGAAACAAGCATCAGGTTGGTGTTCGGTAATGGTTACAACTGTGATCCACGTGATTTTCTGCTGACAAAGATCAAATCTGACCACGAGAGCCCTTGCGTACTATGTTTACTTCAGGACAGGAATAATATATTTGTATAATATGATACAAATGAAAGTATCTAGCAGAGATTGGATCAATACTTAGACATACTTGCTGGCTGTCATCAGAAAAAGGCAGCAGACATGGTTATTTCTTCTATATTACAGAATTAAATAGCTGTGTAGAATCTTACCAAACATAAATGTCACTTACCCAAAACACTCCACTTCCAAACTGTATACCCATTGCCAACGAGAATGCAAGCTTCAGTTCAGAAACATAAATTCGTAGGCAAGGCTGTGAAACAAAAACAGAAGTTTCATTTAAAGACAGTGGCAAATGTTAAAGAGAAAGAGAGTTTATTTTCCCAAACCATCTCAAGCTTCTTCTTTTTTTTTTACCTCTTGGTAAACATACTGGTTCTTTGGAGCTCCTAGTGTGGCGCTGCCCCGTAGTCGAATCTGGTGAGGAATGCAAAACGTCATTACATAAGATGTGTCATGTCTTGATAAATCATGTTTTCAGTTATCCTTATGTCTCACCTCCTTCCCCTGTGAGTCATCCCTGCTCCCTGATTACCTGCCTCCCTCAATGTGTTTCACATTGAGGTTTCCCCTCCCCTTTCCCCTCTGTATTTAATCTCTGTGCTCCCTTTGTTTGTCTCCAGTTCGTCTTGTCTTGTACAGCATCTGTTTATCTTGCATTCCTAGTTTTTGATTACCTGATCTTCGACATTCAGCCTGTTTTTTGACCACGACGCATTTGTACTTTCGCCTGTACTCTTTTGGTTTTCCTTGCTTGTCTAGTAAACTTTTTGAACCTTCACTTTTGTCTCTCAGTCTGTATTGCGAATCCTTCCGTGAGCCCCTTCTGATAGATGACAAAAATGGTGCTCAATCGATAGTGGTGAAAGGCGAGTGCAACATCAATAACATAAGGACAGATTAAAATTAGAAAGAAAGAAATATTCTGTTCCTTTTTACATCCTGGGTCATCTGGGCCATCCCTCGTATCACTTATCATTAACTTTGACATATCACTTCCTAACTTTGTTGCTGTGTCTGCTGTAGATCTACTTCAAGGTTCAGCTTCAATCCACAGAACAGACGAACTGCGGAGTTCATAAAAACCTGTTTGCTTGTTTGCTACACTTGTGTTTATTTGTTTACATACCAGTATTATTGATATGCATCTATCGTGGCTCTCAGTTTGTTTTCACAATGAGAGTTATGTTTTGAGCTATATCAGAATAGTTTTCAGCTCTATTGCAGTACAGGTTTTAAGAAACAAATGGAGATGCACCTTTATTTGGATATGATTTAATGTGGGGATGCCATAGCTGCATGCTAAAGCAAATTAGTAGTATATAATAGTAGTAGTATAAAATGAGTTACTATAGTGCTATTATCTGAAAGCATGATATCGAAAACTATAAAAAAGTGTCTTACTTGACTGAAAGACAGTGTGTGGCTACAGAAACCCCAAATTCTAATGAGTCATCTTTACTGCTTAAATTCTGCTTACATAGACAGAGAGATACTCACGCATTTTCCTGGATATTGACAGTTACAGGAAGCAGGGATGGAGGAGCCCCAGTCTTTGTAGCCTTCAATAAGACCACAGCACTCAAACTGGAGGCAACAAACATACACACAAACAACAATAATACAACAAGTTACAAGCTGCACAATCCCTTTAAGCTTTGACATCATAATCCCTCACATGTGGATTAAAAATCATGATCTGGCTGGATTTATAGAAGGACTCAGACTAAGAGTAAAACCTCTTTAAGATAGGACACACCTGCTTGCTTGGCCACGCCCTTAAGGCTACAAATACAGCTGGCATGGCCTTGTTCTTGTTTGATTGCCACCTGTGTGTTGTGCATGTGTGTGTGTGTGATATGTGTGTCTGGTTAGGAACTAGTATCTTTCTGCTTCAGGTTGCCAAGAAAAGGTTGCCCCCCCAAAGTACCCTTAAAAACTAGTGGTAGTCTGTGGTGAGCACACAACAAGTCTGTTAACAGTCAGTGTTAGTGGCTCATCGGATAAAAGTTTCCAGTTTGGCTGTATTAGCAAGCTATGCACACACATTATGCAACATGGAAATGGAAAGTATAGCAGGGACAGTCTTGTGTGGGCCGTATACTGTTAAAGGGAGCTTTATCATAGTCAGCTGACAGACATATTTTGGGATTCATTGTGATTTGCACCTTCTTTTATCCAATGTCCATCATGAATACATGTCCATAAATTGGTAAACCAGTGGTAGTTGTCTGCACATCCATGGGTACACTGAAAACAGGAACTGCTAATAGCTACTTCTGCATACTTTTCATGGTGGTAGGCCACAACTAACTACATGGCAACATTCTACTTCATGTTTACTCACATCAAAGCATTATGGGAACTCTAAAAGCCCCCAAAAGACCAAAAATAATAATAGGAGTAACTAAATGCATTTATATTTACTTTTTCGTGTTACACTAAGAAGCTGTCTCTTCTCTGAAAGAACCAATGTCAGCGTAGTAACCAGATGATTATGGTGTTGAATTGAGTCAGATCATTATGAGATATGTTTCTTCAGGGGATGATGGAACAGTGCTGACGTGAATTACGATATAAGCTTTCATAGATGGACAAGTAAACACACACAATTTAATAGTGTGGTGGACAAAAATAGTTTTACTTCCATCTCCACCGGACTTTAAAGAAAGAGGAACGTACTATCTGAATTGTGTATTATCAAACTTGCCCCGGTGAAGTTGTAAAAATATTAAAAACAGCTGCTTACTTCTCGTTGAATACTATACAGAAGTGTCCTGTTGGCTTTGCTGGTTGCAGTAAGCGGCATCATGGACAGCAACTTGGACTCCTCGCGGACCACACGTTTCTGAGGAGTGAGAAATCGCATTGAACATACTGTAGTTAAAGCTGCTTTTAAATACATTACATTAAATATTGCAAAAAAAAGTGGTACCATACCTCATAAACATCTTGGTAGCTTAGTGCTGTTCTGACAATTATTGTTTGACTGGCTGCCGCCATACCAGTTGCATACTGCACGCACACAAAAACCAACAATTGTAAGTGAAAGAGGAACGTCATTTTTGAACACGCATATAGAAAAAAACACTGAAAAAGTTGTTACACAAACACTTTTTTTTACCAGAATCAAGCACCATCTCTTTCCTTTACAGGCTCCAAACACACCGAGCACTGAGAGCAGCAGGCAGCCGATCTCCATGACGTACATTATCACTACAGAAACACTGGAAACCAGCTGAGGAGAAAAATATCAGTGTTTAAAGGGATGAAGTAGCTGGCAAATGCCTTAACCAACAAGTAATGTCTCATCTAGCAAAAAGATCCAAAGATCTATGGAAGTACAATTCATCTGAGACATTGACTTACATCTAATATTCATATAATTTTGTGGTCACAGATGTATTTCTATGATAACATGGCTACAAAGGAGGTCAAAGGTCAGGGTCAGCGACAAGAACGGCACCCACAGCGGCTGAAGATAATTCACTGTCTTGCCCAAGGACGCTTCAACTGACAGATGCTTGCCATCGTGAGGGCTTGAACTCTTCCACTCTTCCAGAGAAGAGGCAATATAAAAAAAATGCTGTAGTGTGTTCAGACAGTATTGATGGAAGACCAAGTAGACCCATGCATTAATAATTCCCTAGCTGTCCTTGAATATGCCAGCAACTCTTTTTTTTTTTTTTTGTGATCCAGGACAGAAGCTGTTTCTCCAATATATAATAATAAACGCACAGGAAATAATTTTCATCCGGTCAGAAGAACATCTGAAGTCTTACTTTGCCTGTTTGGATGAGGTCTCTGTGCCAAGCTACTGTCATCGTCAACATGAAGAAGCACAGCGCCTTTTTGGAGACAGGAACACAAACACTAGTTAAGTTTGCAAAGTCTGCTGCTTAAAGTGTTTATACATGCAATGAATGTAAAAAAATATATATATACTGAAGTTTTACAATGTGTACATTAGTATCCAGTCTGTAAACTCCTGCCTGCTGCCTTTAGGTGTCACCTCTCAGAATAGGAGCAGTTTATTATAAGGGCTAATGGAAGGCAGCAGCATGCTATCCAGGCTTAGCCTCCAGCTGAAATAAACATGCAATATCATAGCCCTGCACTGCATATGACTCTAAACACACAGTGTAAACATTAACATAACGGGGTGTTCTTTACATGGGAGGGGGAGCTCGGTGTGAGGAGGGATTAAAAAGGATGCTCTATAGATGCAAATTAAAACCAGCACCATGGCGTCTTTTTTTTCTTTTTTCTTTTTTTAAATATAAATTTATATAAAGCTATAGTTTAGTCACTTTCTTTACATATAACCTCCAAACATTTAGGTATGAAATGCACTGCAGATATGTCACATTATACATCATTTTGATGGACGGGATGCGCTGCAGTATGTTGGTATGTGAGATCCAGCACTGCATGAGGCTTGTTTTTATGTAAATATCACTTATGATGATCTGGGTCCAAAATAAAAACAGCAAATCAAACATTTAAGCAGATAAATCGCCAGTAAAAATGCAATCAGACAGGCCTCTTGGTTTAATTTTTTTTTTTTTTGTACCTACCATATGCACAGCATTTGCAAAAATAAACGGCCTTTTCAGGCTCGTTTTGTCCGCCACCACGACCACTGCGCTCCGCTGCATGCCTGCGTCTTCTTCTCCTGCTTTATAAAAAAAAAAAAACGCCCTTTTTTACATAAAGAAAATATTAAGGCTATACAGCTCTGCTTTTAACTGTAGGGGCATGGATCTTTTCCGCACAGGACGTCACGGTGATGTACTGGAGGAGGATGCTCTGTGGCGCTTTCAGGTGCAGTCGGAAATATTGGAATCCAGAGCATTAGTGCACAGGAATGATGTTCAGCCATGATTAAAGCCTCTTTTTTTTTCTAGAGGGATGATGGGTGCGATGTTTGTGTGCATTATGAACAGGGCCGTATCCAGGATTAAGGAATCACTGACCTACTGAAATGCAGTACGCACAAATTGAAAAGATGGTTCAAGGTCCCATTCTTCTTAATTATTTTGATTTTATGCATTAAATTAACTGGTGTATAATATTTTAGAGGGTTACATGAAGTCCTGCTGAGCATAAAAGTGGTCAAATTTAAACTCGATAGCTGTAGAATGTAAACTATAGTTCCACAAATTTACATGACCTTGAGTCCTTATACATCCCTTATTATGAAAACTATTGTTATGTGGAGTGTTCCTCATTTTATGTAACTATTAACAGACTGTGAGGTCTACTATTTCCATCCATTGCTTATTCATTTGAACATCAGTTATAGTTGGGCGGCCATTCATCTTAAAATCTTTCACACCTTCTAAAGTATATTCTATTTCTTATACTTTATGACAGTGAATGAATAAGTATCTAATGTCTTCTCAGTTTGTCTACGCATTGTTCAAATTGACAAAACTTTATTTTAAATTTTAGCTGTTGATCTAGAAGCTTCAAACCCGCCTGACTGATGTACAAATATCTAAAATAATAAGCTGTCATGGTTATAAAGGTATAATATACCTTTTAATGAATTGTTGGAAGATGAAGATATAAAATGATATATGGCCGTACACAGTGGAAAATAACATTATAATGAAAAATAGTTTTAAGATTAAAACTTATAACGAATAACATGTCTTTGAATTAGAATGGAATGAATACTCTTCTCAAAACAATATCCAACATAATTGAAGATTTTGTTATGTTTCTAAATATTTAGTTGGAGAGATTTGCTTTGAGTTTGTCAAAAAAAAAAGAAAGAAAGAGAGACTACATTTCCCAGGATCCCACAGCAGTAATGGGGCTGGGCTACTTTCCTAAAACAGGTAGGGCAGGTTTCTATTGTTTCCACAGGTGCTTTGCAGGGAGAGAGTGAGCGAGGCGGAGGAGGCTATAATTCAGCAAGAACAGAAAAAAACTGATGACAGAGAGATACAGAGATAAAGAGAGAGAGAGGACACGTGTGTGAAACAACAGCAGGTGGATTGGACAGGAGCCTGGAAAACAGACAAGCATCTTTTTCAATTCCATTTCATTTAAAGGAAGTTGAGAGTTGTTTTTTTTTTTTCTTTGACAGAAAGCTAACCAGAACCCTGTGCCTGTGCAGGAGGACAAAAAGGATGAGACGTGTATTCATGCTGTCTTTCTGCTGTGGGCCATCGAAGTGGGTCAACACCTGAGAAGGAGCTGAAAAGATCAGCAGAGACTGAGACAGTTTTGTCCTGATAAAAGAGCACGAGAGGAGAGACAAGCTGAAGTGGCTGGAGACACAAGACGAGCAAGAATGAAGGATTATAAGGAAAAGACTTTTAGTTTTTTATAACTGAAAGCAGGCTGGGTTTATGTGCCTGGTACTTTACAGTACAAGCTCATTTACTTGATTTTCTAATCTCTGAATGGAACCATTTTTCATCTTGACAAACAAACATTTCCTCAACCTAAACTGGTTTTGCAGGCTGCATGTGGAGCAATGTAACTAACCTACCTGCTGGAAATCTAGTCTGGTGACTGACTGTAGCTTTCACAGGAAGGAGAAACAGTGGAATAATTCAGTTTTTTAGTGAAACATCACACCATTCTAACATTTTTTGGAGCTATTTTCTTTCCTATGACTCAGGCCTTTATCACAGATAACCCAGCATCTCTTGACCTCTAAGTCAAAACAGTGATCAACAGTATAAGGAAGGTCATTTCTCTACTGTGCCTCCACCATGCAAACTACAGGACCTGAACATGATGACTATTTTGATTTCCTGTTTAAGATCATCCTAATCGGAGACTCAGACGTAGGGAAGACCTGCGTGGTTCAGAATTTCAAGTCTGGGATTTTCTCAGAGAAACAGCAGAACACCATCGGAGTGGATTTCAGTGTACGGACCATGGATATCGAGGGGAAGAAAGTCAAGGTTAGCACTGTATGTGGTGTGTATGAGAGTGTGTATGTGTGCAGTGTGGTCGACATTAAACCACCCATATGCTGACCTTTCTAGAGTAGATTCAAAACTGAATTTTTAATGTACAGTAAATTTGTGTGCACTGAAGCCAACATAAAACAGCTTTAACAAGAGTTTGAGAATCATAGACTGGAAAACTACCGTCAAAACTGAGCCTCCCAGTATGTGACTGTAGATGAAAGTCAAGGTTCCGCATTAAAAAGGGATAAAAAAGTACTGATCAGGCTATTTCAGGCCTTTATAATCCTTAAAAGGCATTGAATTCAGTTTCCTAAAAGGCCTTAGAAGGTATTAAAAGGTTTTAAATGATTATATTATAGACATTACACGTTTATTAACTATAAGTGTGATTGTTGACAACAGATTATACACACAGGAGGCTTTTCAATCCTTTTTGTGTGCGTTTGTTTCCTTTTTTTTTTGAGTCAGTCAGCACCGTTAGAACGTGTAGCTGTAAATACTAGCTACGAAGCACAGCTTTTTAATTGGTTCATTCATCCATCCATTTTATGTTGCTTATCTGGGTTTAGGTCACAGTAATTTAGAGTTGTATCAGGAGGACTTATTGATACCTTTGGAAAGTATTAAAAATAAATAAATAAAATTTGGAAACTCTGAAGGCCAACTTACATGTAATAGATTTTTTTTAGGGGTTTAGGAGTAAATGGCACCACAATGAAAGGTGTCCTCTGGTTACAGTGTCAGTTAGAGTCCAAAACAGGTCAGACGAGCTGCTCACATGAAGGACCTGTCCTTCAGGTTTCTCTACTCTTGCTTCGCAGACAAAAATAAACCTGGAATGACTTCTCGTCACTGAGCGATAAGGAACTAAATGATTTAGTTGGATGGTTCTGCATGCATCAAAAGTACCACAGTAGCTCTGTGTGTTAAACGCTAACACACAGTTAATAATCAAAAATCTGACACTCATAATCTTAAAGATGCGCAGAATGGTCTAAAAAGTTTGAACTCACATTAGATCACACCTAACATGAACTAAATAGTTCTGTGGACAGGCCAGTTAGATAACTGCAGGATAAGAATTCATGGCATCTCAGGAAGTGAGTCAACTAAACTTTATTTTACTGGGAATAAATCCTGATCTATTAATAGTTAAGAGAACCATCTCCTCGCTGATTTATGTTAACATGAATTTAAGGTTTGGTGCCTCTCCCTTGTCCTTTCAATATCAGAGTATCGCTGACAGTGTTTACAGCATTTGATAGTGTAAAAGCATTTCCCATTTAATCTGTCTGTTTTTATGAATCAGTAAATCATAATGTAAGGTCAGCGTTGGGTTGTAAAAGTAACACAATAAATTGAATTGTGCACGAGTCAGTGACAGCTCCTGTTTGAGTGTTCACCTCAAGCCTCAGCTAAAGAGTAAAGAGCCCGAGGCTGGATGTAATCGAGCCACTTGGTACGGAGTACACTTTCTTTCTGAGTCAGATCATCATCACAAACAGACAAGCAGGTTGAGCTGGTGAGTCTGGTTCCTATGACAGCCGTTACCATGTTAACATGATCTGTTAGATGCTCAGGGACTATCTGCAGAGGGACACCAAGGTGTCTGAAATACTTTCCCGTGAATTAATTTCCCGTGTGTGTGTGTGTGTGTTGTTTATGTGCCTATCAGACACACAACTAGTCATGTATATTTTATCCACATAGCTGTTTAAAACTGATTCCCTGTTCTCGTGTGTGTGTGTGTGTGTGTGTGTGTGTGTGTGTGTGTGTGTGTGTGTGTAACAGATGCAGGTGTGGGACACGGCAGGTCAGGAGAGGTTTCGTACGATCACCCAAAGCTACTACCGCAGCGCCCACGGTGCCATCATCGCCTACGACATCACGCGACGCCCCACTTTTGACTCAGTGGCCCATTGGATCAAGGAGGTGGAGCTCTATGGAGCAACCAATGTAGTGCTGGTTCTCATAGGTGAGTGTGGGTGTGACTGAGTGATTTGTGGAAGAGGGTGAAAAAAATAACAGAAAGATTTGAGAACATAGTGCTATTTATAGTCCAGGAGTGCGTCAGAGAGGTTTAAAGTGGTATTTTTTTTAGGTTGGAGTTCATAAACTTTAAAATTTCTGAGTGATAATCTCTACCAGATAAGGAAAGGGATACAAAGTACAATGTGCTTGTATTAATTGTCAGGAATTACTTGATGATGATCGCTTCCTGGTGCACATTGAGTTCCCATAAGGTTGTTAAAGGTGATAATTTAAATTAAGTGCCTTGGTGAGGCCTTAAATGCGTTTATTATTAAAGTAGGTGACATGTTCCTTGCAGCAATATATTTTAGCGTGTAGTGGAAATATGCCCCTTTTTTTTAAATCAATGGTATGGTAATAACACTTAGCTGTGGTACTTTCTAATTTTTTGTGACATTTCATGTGATTCATTTGATTAGGCAAATAACTATCTAACCTGAAATGAAATGTTTCAGTCATGAGCATCTAAATCTGAAGGTGACACAACAAAATGGCTATTTAAAACCTGCATTGCAGTAGTACTTACAGTGCTGCATACACTTATCATGTAAATTAGATGCATTGATAATACTATTAACAGAACTCCTGCTGAGTATTTAAGGTCATCTTCTGAAATTGTGCTTACATCTCCTGACTCTTATCCTCTGTTATCTAGGTAACAAATGTGACCTGGAGCAGGAACGCCAGGTTCTTTTTGAAGAAGCCTGCATGTTTACAAAGGAGACAGGCATACTAGCTGCTCTAGAGACATCTGCAAAGGTGATGGGTCTACATATAAAAGATGAGACTTTTTGAAGTTGGTTAAACTTGTTATCTAAAGTTCTATGTCTTTGTCCCGCGTGTAGGTGAGTCAGAATGTGGAAGAAGCCTTCATGATGATGGCCAGAGAGCTGCTGGTTCGCAATGGCCTTCATGTCCAGAAGGAAGATGAAGAGAGTAACAACACACCTCGACTTCTGCTCCGGTCCAACTCTCGGCCAGTTAATGGCAATGTAGCTGCCTACACAGCACCAGAGGAGAAGAAGACATGTTGCTGATTTACTGGTGGATAAGATAGGGAAGATGAAGGCGTGTAATGTTGGAAATTACTGACAGTGGAGAAGGAAGCGGGTGAAGGACATTTAAGAGGAATGGAAGAAGATTGAAATATGGATGTGGAATATGACTAGAAGGGCCTCAACAACTGTGATTCTTTGCATTGAGGGAGTTTAGTATTGAACAATCAAATCAGTGTATCTTTTCTGTGACTTATCTGACCTTAGAGAGGTGCTACAAGAACAAGAATGTCAAACCATGGCATGTTTAGTAAGGGGAGGAGGTCAGAGACAGTAGTGACGACTGTGATCAATGTTGGGTAAAGTTACACCTTAACATTCCTTGTGTTGCATTTGGCTGTCTTCATGCTTCACCCTGCCAATAAAGCCAATAAGATTTTTGTAGTGGATAAGAAGACTCTGAGTATTCCACCCAAGTGACCTCTTGTGGTGCCTTCTATGACGAGCTGTGATCCTCTGCTGCTGCACTCTGGATGGAAATATCCCGGACAACCTGCTACAAGCCAGAAGACTGTGAATTAAACATTATAGTTGGATTCTTGCGATTTCTGATCAGCTGACATGAAGAAGGACAAAGTCTGATTTTTTTGTGTGAAACAAAGTTTCCGTAGAAGCCGAGAGCCTTCAATAGACCACTTCATTGTGAACACTAGAGGGCACTGTGATGTTATGCATAACCTATGACTACAAGTTGGTTGCTCAGTGCCTTAGACAATGAGTACTAATGTAATTTAAAACATCTGTGATTGCATTAAGAAACAGTTAACTGCGTTTACATGCTCCCCCGTAAACAGGAAAAAAGTCACCTTTTAAAGCTAAACTTTGTTGTGTTGGCAGGAAGTGATCTTGGCAAACTGAAGTAATTGAGCTGAGGAGGCCTACATCCAGGATTTAATATGTCTTTGTGTCGAATGCCAAGTTGGCAGGTCTTATTTAAACACCAACCTGGAAGTCATGTAGCTGGATTTGCACTGATTGTTACTTTCTGACGCTGACACAGCTATTCTGCCTTAATGATTATTAATTCAGTTTTGAGGGGAACACTTGTGAGAACTGTCCAGATATAGAGCAGTCCAATGACCAGGATGAAAACTCTACTCCATTTGATAATAAATAATCAATCTGTGACTATAAAATCTTTCATTGCTTTATTTTAGTGACAAAAAGGAGGATGTTAGTTGTTGTGTATTGGTCTCCTGCACACTGGGTGGCGCTAGTTGACAATCATTAAAGACTGTTTCCTGCCTTCCAGAAAGAATAAAACATATTTTTAAAGAAGTCAATTTCTTGGGTGCATTTAATAACTTTCATCTGCTGTAATTTAAGTTTTAGGAGAGCTTTGATTCAGATGCCAAATGCAAATGCAAAAAAAGTTTCCATCTTCGTCACAGTTAAGTGCTGATATTAGACCATTTTTACAATTTTTCACGTTATGCGATAATTATCAGTCATGATGTGCTTGGCAGATTCCCAGTAAAATGTATCTGGAAAGTCAAATGACCTCATTAGAACAGTGAGTCAGTGTATGATGCAATGCATCTGCTTCCCGTCACATTTGGTGTCTTAACTGGTGGTGCTGTAGGTGAGCAAGTTGTCCTGCATTTTTAGCTTTCATCATGTCTGTCCATCACTTAGTAAAACAACTCTTCAGAAAAAATAAACCCAGTTTTATTTTCCAGAAAACAGGTTGACAATGTCACACATTAATTCATACAAAAATGTTTGTTTGTATTTTTTAAAGCAAAAAAAAAAAAAGTATATCCTGATCTCATTATCAAAATAACTAAAAGAAATAAGGGAACACCTTCAGTTCATTGTGTGGGAAACCCAAAGAGGCGTTTTTGGTTGGTTATTACATCCGATACAGACTGGATTGGGAATATTCTGCAAAAAGATAAAACAAAAGCTCAAATGGCATCACCTAAACATTTGTCTAAAGGTAAAGTTAGCAAAATGGCATTGCTTCTTTTTTTTAAGGAAGTCTTAATCTCCTGAATGAGTTTTGTTGTTGTTGTCGTTGTTATCCATGCAAGATGGAAAATGCTGATTACAAAAAGGACATCTTAAACACAAATAATGGATTTTATCCCAGAATTGTATTTAAATGTCACATTTGATTTAAACCTCAAATCACTGCGACTACCTTTATTAATCCATCCATCAACCTGTCCACAGACGTCCAACACAGACCTCCAAACCACACACAGTCCGTTGATCCACCACCATTCTAACTCAGCCTGATGATTTCAAACCTGTTGGGTTTTTTCTCTTTCAGGTGCTGAGGCAGACGGCCACCCCGACTCTCAACCGTCTCCCCCATCACCTCCTGTGCCTCATTGTCTGTCCCCCTTTGTCCACCCTGTCCCGTATCCACCTCTTCAGTTTGTCTATCCTTTGGACATTCCCCGTTGTAGGTCTTGACGTAATCCTCGACGCGCCAGCCCCTGAACTCCCGTGGCGCAGAGCAGATCAGGCCAGTGTAGAAGACGCCAGGGTGGTGCTTGAGCCAGTAGATCAGGTAGTGGATGTTGTAGTCACAGATCCAAGGGTTGTTCTCCAGCGAGAGCTTCCGTAGGAAGTAGAGGTCCTCCAGTACACCATACTGGAAGTAATGGAGGCTGTTGTTGGACAGGTCAAGCTCACGGAGGTACAGCAGGCCTGCAAATGCAGCTGGGAAGGACAGAAAAGTAGAAGAAATAAGTTCCACATCTAATACTGCTGTTTGAATACTAAGTTTGTTAGCAAAGAGTTACTTATTTAGACTTCCTACTGACACAGAGCAACATTAGCCTTCACTCGAACACAGTTTTTTTTTTTTTTGGCCTCCACCAACTCCTGAGGGGAAATATCTGTCTCTGCTGCTCCACTTTCTTCACAGGCTAGTTGTTAACTTTGCATGTGTGCTGTTTTTTGCTTAAGAGGTAGAATTCAGTGGAAACTGAACAGCTGAAAACATTGCCTGTGTAAGAGATACTGTGAGAGTGAATAAAAAGGGTCAAGTAATGGGCAGTAAAACCACAGAGCTGAACCCAGAACTGCAGATTTGTATGATTTCACATCACATAAAGTAACTTATTCATTAATATTTTGGTATAATTGGTATAATTGGTTTCTCCTCTTATTTTTGGCTAATTTCCTTTAGCATGCATCCTAACCAAACAACGCAGCATACAACTCGAATATACATTATTATTGTTGCTGCCCCAAGAAATGTAGAAACACCATAAGATGGGCTCATTACACATGCCGCACTCCTCAATTCTGCATGTCAAAGTGTCCTTCGGCAAGTTATTGAACCACAAATTGTTCCCGAAGGTTGTGCCATCGATGTGCGTGGATGCGATTAGTTCCTTTCTGAAGATGTGAAGTGCAAAAGCGCCTTAAGTGGTCAGAAGACTAGAAAGACGGTAAAGGCTGTAAAAGTACAGTACATTTAGTATTTGCAAACTGATTTTTCTGTTGTGTTCTGAACTACATGTAAAAAACTACATGTAAAAAAAATTCTTAAAGATTACATGGCAGTTGCATATGCTTCATGCAATAACTGTATCAACCTGAACCTAATCAATAATAACCTAATCAACCTGAATTGTCATTAATTTGATAATAAGACATGATAGTTGTTTCTTACATGGTGGACCATCAGTGACTTTGAGCTGACTTCACAATCAAAATTACAAAATTCTAAAAAGTTGACTGTTCAAAATACTTGTTAGCAGTCTGCATAATGGGACAGTGGAGGCTGTTTCATGCTGTCCACTAGCCTTGGGCCTAACTTTGATCTTTAGAGAGCAGAAGAGAGAAATGTGAGGAAGAAGAACAGATGGAGTGTGTAGAAAGAGGTCGGCAAAGACATGAAAGAATATGAAAAATGGACACTGGGATCTAAAATTCATCAGAAATCAATTTTCAATAACTGTAACAGATAAGTTACTGTAACTGCAATCTCATCATTCAACCCTAAAGATGAGACAGAAAGAGGGAAATAGATAAGAAACTGTTTCACCTACCTCTCCCTTATCTCTGAACTCATGGGACTGACTCTCCCAAATCTGAGCCACTATCACCACAGGAAGTGTAGTGTGGCCTACTTTCATGATTCCCACCCCCCCAGGGAATGAAATAAATTGAGGAAATAGAGAAGAGGGCTTATTACTTTACTCGGCATTACATAATACCCGTTCATGTTCTTTCCACTTTTGTATTTTTTCTCCATCAGTAGAAATGTAAGTCCATTGGCCATGGGACCTTCTGCCACTGTGTTGAAATTCGGAAATGTTGTAAATGGGCTTCACGTTTGACAGACCCAGTGATACTATAAACACAAAGTTTGAGGTGCTAGAGAATTAAAGAAGAGAAGATTGACACCACTCTCACGTCCTATCCATGAATATGAAGCAAGAGTCCGTAGTCAGTTAGCTTATCTTAGCATAAAGACTTAAAACAAGAGGAAACATCTAGCCAAGCTCTGTCAAACAGTAATTTACCTAATAGTGCCTCTAAAGCTCACTAATTATCTATCACTGGTTGGTTTAATCCATATGAAACCAGTGTGTAAAGTATAAAAAAATACAATTAGCTGCTTTATGAGCGTTTGTGTGTTCAACTAGTTTTTGGCTCTGAACAGTAACTTCAAAGAATCTCTGCTGGATACCTAAACGGGTCAAAGCCAATGAGATATGTGGGTCATTCCAGAATTGGAGGACATTTTACGTCCCACCCATCAAATTTGGAATAATGCACACACAAAATACTAAAACATGTAGAGTAAATTTACTTGTCCTGAGACCAAATCTAAAAAACTGAGATAAAACAATGCTTGAAAGGAGTTTTAACAATACCAAATAAGTCTGGAGATGCTTGAAAGGAGTTTTAACAATACCAAATAAGTCTGGAGTACCCTTTAAAATGCCATTTTTCCCTTGTCCCACCCCCCTAATGACCAAATTGAATCTCAAATAAAACCGTTAAAAATGAAATTTAAATTGGATTTTTTTGGTATTATTTGTTTCATTGCTGTCTCTTCTAACTGTGGGAATATTGGTTTAAATAAACATAATATTTTAAATAGTAATTATTATTCATGGAACGTGTGTCCCACAACACGCACGCAACCCTGTTACCGTAACCTTTTTAGCATGGTAAAAGAAGAAGAAAGCAGTGCGTAACATGATACCCTGGATATGACATCGTCAAACAGTTTTCCAAAAGAATGGCTAGAGCAAAGGTGTTAGTTAATGACCTTTTAAAGATGTTGGTATGTTGATTTTGTTACCCATGGACAGAATCCTGCCTCATATTAAGCATACAGACACAAGAGTGGTATTGATCTTTTCAGCTAACTCTCTGCAAGAAAGCAAATAAGTGCATTTCTGAAAACACCAGACTACTCCTTTAATGACCACACTTTTATTAGCTAAGTGGGGTGACTTGTCAGTTCTTCTGTAATTGTTCTTTCCATGTGTTCTTTCTTTTTAAAGCATCCATATGTCATCATCCTTTGAGAATACAGTCAATCCTTTGTCATGGAATGAATGCAAGCAAAGAGCTCCACATAAGACGCTGATCTCCAAGTATTTTAATCAGCACTCCCACCAGGATTGCAGACTCACGCAACATAACACCCACAGAGACTTTGTCATCACTTTTTTCCAGATTTAATGTACACGCATTAGCACTGTTCGAGCTAACCGAACCGAAAGAATGGCAAGAAAACACAATTCTCATCAAACTTCTGCAGAGGTGATAAATTTAGGATTTCCCTTTCTGGGGTAGCAACCAGTCTCCATAACAAATAAACAAAATTTCTAAGTCTCTGGTCACCCTAACTACAGATAAGACTGTTGCATAAGTCTTGCTATTAAATTGCTGTCTACTGCTTCGTTGTTGCTTCACTTACAGTAACTCAAAGGAGATGTGAGAGGGATCTTCTCCAGCGAGTATTAGGAAAGAGTTTGGAGTTCCAGATGGGTGGGGTCCCCACATTTTGACAATTCCTGAAGTGTGAAGTTATTAGTCATGGGAAAATTGGGCCAAAATTGTCATATGTCTATTTAAACGATTATTTTGTCTATTTTGGGTTTTGTTCTACGAGGAGAAACCACAACAATCTGGCACAAAAATTGACCCAGAGACAGCAATGAAGGAAAACTGCAAATAATCCAAGTGTGCCAAAGCCTTTGTCTTTCCTTTCCATTCATGTTTCTCTCTCGCTCTGGTGATCCACCACATGAAAAGTGTAACTAAACAACTTCTTGAAGCCTTTTTTTTATTCTACTCCAAATGTGAACCCGATTAGAAAGAACCATGATGAAGACCACATGTCACTGGCTATCACGAGCTCTCAGAATTACACAGAATATAATCTTTAGTTTCCAAATAGCTTTGGATACACTCTGGCGTGCTACAAAGAGAAATTGTTTACATGTGTTGCAGGATAATGAAGAAAACTACAAGGTTTTTAAAGGATTTCCCTCCTGGGCAGGAAGACATGAGCCCAGACATCATTAGCCTGAAGAGAGCAATGAGTCTGCATTTTTTTTAATGGTGCTCCTCAGATGCTGAGGCAGTGTGTTAGTATTCAAAGCAAATAGTCTGCTTCAGTAAAATTGATCTTTTGAACACACTAAATAATCTTGTGTTTCTCTGATGAAAGACGAAATATCTTCTTCAAACGTTCCTTGATTTCTACTGAGTATTAAGAGTCGTATATATTTGGTTATCTTTGTTGTTAAATGTGTTTTTTATATTATAACTGCACCTCTGCGTATTGCCTGGTGTGTGCAATAAATCTCAGCGGGTTAATCAGGTTGTTCGTGAAACAGACTTAGTTGGTATTTATTGTAATTGTGTAATACCCTTTGTTGTTTTTAGTGCCTTTGCAAGCCCTTCAGGGTGGCAACAATATATTCACACATCGGTGACACACATGTTTCCTCTGATTACATGTTTATACACTGCATGTTTTGCTGTTATATGCTGTTATATTCAACCTCCAGTTCGGGAATCACAAGTTGAACCCATGTATAGGTCAATGTCATCAGTAATTCATCATCAATTCTTTAATAAACCCCTTCCAGCCAATCAGAAACAAGTGTCTCTGTGGTCTAATGTATTGGAGATGCTGTGTTACCTGTGTCTATACTCTGCAGGCTGTTGCTGCTAAGGTTGAGCAGCTTGAGGTCTTTGGACAGCAGAAAATGTTTGGGCCTGAGATGTTTGATGTTGTTCCTGGACAGATCCATCTTCACTATGTCCGATGGAAGGTCAGATGGGATGTTATTCAAATCTGCAAAGATGGGAGAACACAGACACGTAAGTTCTTCAACTCTGAAAGGAGCTGTAAAAATGCATGGGAAAAATAAATCAAGAGTAAAGGGTGTAAACATGTCATATCATAAAACAAAACAAATAAAGAGTCATTGCTCTATTCCTGATGATGTCTTTGCAGGATTGAGGCAGATGTGCACGACAAATGCAATCAGAACACAAAATGCAAAGCCAGAATCATCAGGAGAGCTGGAAATCCTATCTACACCCTTATACATTTTCAAGATGTTGTGTGGGTTGTGTGCAACTTTTAACCTTTTCAAGATGGTAAAATGTGACAGCATGTATAACAGTATTTCACTTCTGTGTTTTCACTCTCTTCCAGTCTTTCCAGCCACCCCCCATGTAAGAGTGTGTTTGACAGACAGATAATGTACGAAACAGTGATTCCCACATATTCCCATTTCAATAACAGATCCTCTCTGGAGTTTTAAATCTAATCCCACGCTGAAGCACATTTAACAAACACAATATTACCGATGCAATGTTGGGACAGTTAAAATAAAGATTTGTCACTGTCAACACATTTGGTCCAAAAACTAGAAAGAGCTGAGGTCTGAGTCTAGATTCTTGGATCTTCTCAACAGACAATAAACAGATCCAGATTCATGTTGACCCTTATTGCCCAAGTTCTACTATTGGGAGCCTGGATCAAAGATGTTGTGAATTCAGAAAAATGCATTTTAATGGATTTAAATGTGTTCTGTGGTTGACCACAGTCAACAGATTTGTTTTACTTGTCTGTTTGTAAAAACATGAAAATTGCTTCCACTGGAGATCACATCTGCTGAGCCAATCGGGTGACAGTACTGTACGTGCAGTAGGAGTAGGTGGCCCCTGCAACCTGTATAATTAAAATGAACATGGGTGATTGTTTTTGAAACCATTTGCAAAATGGTTGCAGATGAGAGAAAACACTAGCATGTTTAGACAGTGAATACTGACAGAGATCTAGTCAGACGATGTTTATTTTGATATAAAAGATGCCTGCGACATGTGGTTGAGCCTTCAGTCGACTAGTTTCCGATTGTATTTATTTACATGGACTGTATCATTTGCTCAGAGGACTCTGAGGCTGGTGGACACTTTTACAGTGCAGATGTTGCCGTCTTTATGCACAAGCTTTACTGCCACAGATGTTGTAGCTATTATCACGGTGCTGTAAATCATCAGTGACTCTAAGAAAACATGACACAGACACACACACAAATACAGCATGCACACAGATGTAGCCGATGAGGACTCAGGAAATGTAATTATTATTGTTCAGTGATGTGATGCAGTGATGGCTGTGGAGCGTGCAGCAGGCAGAGACATTTACAAAGGCAGGAACAGACTTTGGAGAGTCAAGAGTTAAGTTCCATACGCTATGTGTCCTCCGCAGTGAAGTCTAAAGGGAGTCTCCCTCTGTCTTAGGTGTACATGTGTCTGCAACCTTCTCCAAGCAGAATTTCAGATTAGAAAAAGATGGAAAATCTGGCACTATTACATCAGTCTTGAATTCCCAGACTCACTTGTGAGAAATCAGTCTTTTACCTTTTTTCGAGCCAAAAACATATCCTGTCTGTCCGAGAGAGATGCATCTGGGGGTCTTCTGTGTTTTACGGTGAATGAGAATAATCTTCTACACTGTGTACTGACAGCACTAGCAGCGGGTGACTATCGGTGATAGACTTGATTAGTTTAGAGAGTAGTAGAGAGAAGCAGAGCTAAGCTGTTATCTTGCTTTTTGTCTTGATTTGTTCACCCTTTACCATTGTTTCCATGTGTTTTCAGAAAGACAGACATTTTTATCAGGAACCTTTTAGAGTATTTTGTGATTTTTTTTTATTTTTATGGAGCAAATCTTTTAGATAAAGTGTGAGGCTCCTTTCCTACTTTCACATCTGTGCCTCTTCAGAGCAAACCGCTGAATGAAGAAACACAGAGGGCGCAGGAGAACATGTCAGGAAAGTCATTCATTCATATCTGGGTTTGGATGGGGTTTTTTTTTGCTGAATGAGTCATTATTTCTGTGCAGATGTGAACATCTGTCCATTATTTTCTGTCCAGAAAAATAGTAGTGCTTTGCTACTACCTGAGAAACTCTCCCCCTTTCTGGGGAAGTGTTTCGTCTGACAACTCTGCTCTAAATTCAGTTTGGACCAATGGCTCTTTTTTCATCATTTATTCTTAGAGGTCTAAACTATAACTATAACGCCTACTTTATGTCAAAGTGCCAGGTTTGAATTACCTGATGCAGCAGTTTAGTGAGTCATTTGTCCTATAAAGATTCCATTATTACTTAAACACATGTTGGCCGTGCATTAGTCTCATATGGATTGCAGTATGTACAGCAGTATTTACATAGCTTGAATAGATCGGGCTAAGCCATTTACAAGATTTAGTAGGAGTGCAGAACATTAATCTGGACATTTATCTACATATCCTCCTCCACAGAGTATAGGTTAACACTGCTGATGAATTACATTTGCACGTAGTGTTAAGGAAATATATGCATTCAGATTGTTTTTCCCTTTTTTCTCCACCATATATTCTATTTCCATTATTGCAAACGGTGAAATATACGGCTACATCTGTGGGACGTATTTCATTTGTGTATCAATACTGGTTCTGTTTTGAGCAGGTGCTGCAGTGTTTTATACTGTTTAGACAGTAGAAAGGGAAGCAGTTCATTTTTTTTTTTTACACTGTTGACATGATTACTCTGGGGTCAACTGTGCGTAGTGCAGTGAATCTTTGTGGTTTGGAACCACGCCACGGGCTTGACCGTAGAGATTTCTTGACGTGTTCTCTTAGCACTAGACACATAGCTTTGTAGCGTTAGGTAGCAGTTCAGAAGGTCAGAAGATGAAATATCAAATTTAAACTAAACATATTATATATGAGGTCATCTCAGTTTACGGAGTGGTTCGGTTATATGACCCAAAGAGACGTGGATATTCTGTTTAAATTATTTAGCTACGCTATTAATCATCCTGAAGCGTAGGCTTAAGTGAGTTGGGGTTTGTAAGTCCCCTCTCTCTCTCTAATTTGATAACTCCCCCCTCTGCTTCTAGGCTCTGGATTTTGCAAGCAGGTTATGTTTCAGCTTTATATATTATACGTAACTCTTTGTCATCATTCAGACTAAAGACATAGAGGCAGGGGTGAAGCCTTTTCTAAACATGCTGACAACTCTGTTTATAGGATCTCACTATTACAACGACCAGATTAGTGCTACTAGTCATGTCCTCCCTTACAAGATGGTTTGACTCATGCTACATTTTTAAAAGAGGTTTATTGCCTTAATGCTGTAACTCCCATGGACAAGTACAGAGTATGTTTTTGTGTCAGACTGACTTTCTTTTCAAGAGGTTGTGCACAAAAGCTACTTTGTGTCCTTGACAAACAAGATTTGTACTTAGTACAGTATTATAGGCCTATGTAAAAACATGGTAGCTACATTATCCACGGGGCAACTCGACAGTTAATAGTTGGGTCAGAGATTTGTGTGTTGTGGTAGCAGCCACTGCTAGCCTAAAGCAAAGATAAAAAGTGGCCTTGTAGGCTCACACTCCACACCCCGAGATTTAATTTATTTTCAACTGTGTGCACAACTTTGTCTTCAGTGCCAACTGACATCACTTGAGACCATTTATCAGACTTGATGTGGTTCCCTCCAGTAGTATTCCCCAACACCTATACAGTAAGCAGACTTTCGTTGAGTTCCCCTTTAAGTGGCTAAGACGTTACAGCTCAAACAAACAAGTAAAAACAAACTTGATTGTAATGAATACATCCGGTGTCTGTCTTGGGACATGTAATGTAATGAGTACATGTAATTGCTTATTTTTGCTGATGTAACTATGACAACAGCATCTCGGGAATAACAAAATAAAGACAATAATCAAAATGTAATCATCCACGGTATGTCCATCCAAATCCTGACCATTAAACAGTGTAAGTTACTGCCAACATGCCTACAATAATCTCATATCAAGCGCTTTTTGTTCTCACAGTTTTGTTCTCACAGTTTTTGGTGACTTTTTCACCTTTGGAAATTTTGAACCCCCAGAAGTGTAAGAGTTCCCAGTGTAGACGCGACCGTCAAAACTACTGCAGGAAAACTTCTTGGCGCCTGGCGGAGTCTGCAGCTGAATCCTGCTGTTAGTCGAGAGTGATGTCCTCTTTTCTCATTCATGCTCTCTTTGTCTGTCTCTCGTTCAAATGACATGATGGAAGATTCATCTGTTCTGCTGACTAAACGCCTGCTGTCTATGATCCAGGTAGTCTAGAGAGAGCCTGACATAATATCATGCGTGTGGGCGTGTGTGTGACTGGGAAGCAGCCAACTCACCATATACATGACTCACCTATTTAAATTCCCTGAAGTTTATATGAGGGATTTATGTTACTTCGGAAACCAATGATTTCTTGACCTCAGCACAGTCTTGAAGGCAGAATCCGAAACTAAGCTAAAACATACCACCCTGTAGATCAACAATAAGATGAGATGTGTATGGAATGATTGAAAAGCTACACTATTACCCCAGCTTACCTCGCTGCTACACATGTATCCTAAAACAAACACTATCTATATTAGACATCTTCTTTATTTGTTTAAAAGACTACTAGTCTTAATAAAAGGTTAATAAAAGCTAATAAATGCTTCACGATGACCAGTATTAATTCAGGATACATAGCCTACTATTTAGAGGGAGCTTAACAATGGTTCCATTGTATTAAATGGACAGACATAATTTGAGGGCACGATTTGATATTACCACACAGTAACTCTGAGGTCCACGTCCCATCTTTGAGAAACAGAGTCTAAAGAACTCCCATATTGACTCTAACCACTCTGTATAGAATGATCTCCAGGGAGACTGATGTGGAGCCTGAAATCTGCTGTGGTTCACCTCAAGGAACAGCATTCAAACCAGAGTGAGGGAGACATGGAGACAGGGGGATAAAAACAAGGAGGAAATAGATAGAGGAAAATATAGGGTCATACTGTGAGACATCACAGTATGTTTCCACTCTGCTCAAGGATTTCTGATTCTCGTTCACAGTTTGGTTTCCAGTCCTAACCATCTTCCATATTTGTTCCACCTCCACATACTCGTGTTCATCCTCTTCGCAAACTTTGTATTTTTGACTCTTGTGCTCACATAATGCATGTTCCTAATATTAAAACATGAACACAAATTAAAGGTACCCTGTGGACTTTTTGACCACTAGTAGCACTATAAAACAATGTTGGGTCCCATGCATCATGCTACTCCAGTAATCAAAACACATAAAGAAGTATAGCAATGCAGAAACAGAGGCTAAGAAGAAGTAACTGAATGCAAGCTCATAAATTTGGATGTAAACAAATACTTGACAAAAGTTAAGTTTCAAAATACATAAAGGCTATTCTTAGCCTTTATGTATTTTGAAACTTAACTTTTGTTTACAAGGGGAAAGCTATTTTTATGCCCTGTGACCTCCTAACAATGTCCCTGTGGGATGGAGGCAATGTATTTTGGAACATGGATAGAGCAATAATGCTCTGATCTCCTAAAAAGGCACTCTTCACTCAAGGTACAGTAAAGCCATGCGACTCCATATTAAATATTTAACAATGTATTTCTTAAGAATGTAATTTAATATGCATGTGGGTATTGCTTAACCCAAAGTGTTCACTGTACCACTGCATCTGTGTTTATACTGTTGAAAAGATAAAAGAAGGAGGATAAAACATAATGTGTGATGATATAATCTACCTGTGATTAGATTTCAAACAGCGACAGCTAATACAGCCAGAGCAACTAATGAGAACAGTGGTGTTCAATGAAAACAACAATATAAAAAGACTCCAAACCCTCGACTGGTATCAACTTACAATACAACTATAAGGGCGTCCTTGCAAATCAAAAGCACAGAAACATGTACTGAACGCCATGCACAACAGCTGTAGTATATTAAGCAACATTCACACATTGCATATCGCTTTCATAGCGGGGCATGGTTTAGAAGGGGGCAGGATGTAGAGTTATTACCGGGCATGAAAAAAATAGGAAAAAGATGTGGAGAGATGGATGGGAGAATTAGGCTGTGAGAAAAACAGAGAGACCTTATGGTGGTTCAGATAATGAATCGATTCAAAAGCTCTACTGTAGAATTTAAAAAAAATTAGGAAAATATGCAAAAATGTGTCCTCAAGCATTGACACAACACAGATGCTGCATTGTGTGGTTTTGGCTTGTCGATGCTCTGTGAAAGATTGCTTTCTCCGAAAGGCATAAGCTCTCCATTTATAGATGAATTCAACTGCTCTGTTCAATTTGGGAGCTGATGGTCTGAAACACGGACACAGACAATCTTTCAGTTCAGTGTGTTGACAGTGGAAGCTATTTGAGCATCAGAGGAGTCATGTTTTAGTGCTTTGAAGAAGAGAAAGATAAAAGGTCTGACAGAAAGGTAGCAGATTAAAGAGTAACCAAGAATAAATGGTCCAGATAAAAGTAACAAAAAGTGATCTATTTGCATATATTCTGAAATTGTCATCCCTGCCTCCGGTTTGTCTTTCAAAAGCAACACTGAAACTACATTTTTATGGAGTACTGGAGAAGTTACAGCCTTTATGATAGCAGCCTCATAGTGGCATTTTTACACAAAGAGAGAACCAGATGTGAAAACTGGAGGAGCTGAAACAAAGTTGGAGCACTTTCTTCGCCTCTACTTGTCTTTAGTTTGACTGATGCCTGCCTGTTTCTATTTTTTTCTGCAGCTTTCTACCCATGCTGACTTAAACAGATTACTGAAAACACTAACAGACTGAGATGCTGGTGGGTGTTGGTGTCTTTTAAAAACCTGCAGATGCATGATTCAAATTAGAGCACGTCACAGTACAATAGAGACGGTGCTGTATTTGCTGTATAGAAACACCACAATAGACCACACACAAAAACAAACACTAGCCTGAAATATCCTAAAAATAAAGTGAAACCTTCTCAGTAGACCCAAACCATTAACCAAAAGCTGCTGTGTGCCTCTTTAGGGGGAAAAAAGCTTTGAAAGTACACAGCACGACCAGACCAGAGCCTGCTCCCCCCCTAGCGAGGTTCAAATGCCCCACGTGGCAGACTTAATAAAACAAACACAACTCTGCTTGCTCAGCCTTGTCTGGTTGTAACCAAAACATTAGACAGCAAACTACTGCCCAATTTTTGCTAGACAAGCAAGCATGACTCTACACTAAAGAGCGCTCACAAATGTACCTTTTTATATAAAGTGCTCCTCTGCCAGGGGCAGTTGTTTTGTTATAGATATATTTGCCAGGAAGATTATTTTTCGTCACACATGATAACCACTGAATGAGTAGAAAAGCTTGAGTTAACCACACAACGACACTTCAAGTTTCTAATGGAGGAAAAATAAAGTGAGTCTTTGTGTGAGCTCATATTCAGTTTGTTTTTTCAAGTTGACCCTTTTCTGTGGATGTAGTAGCTATTACATTTTTAACAAAGGATAAGTTGGTGCACAGGGTTTTTTTATTAACACTGATTCATTCATGTTCACCCAACATAGTGGATCATAAAGCTGAATTATTTTCATAACAAGAGGGTCTACACAGCAATGCCAATGACTGTGAGGATGGACAGCGGTTAAGCTACATGTTAAAACCAGCATGTGAATATATACTCGTAAAAATAAAGCAGGTCTAATGGGTAACATGTTTAAGATCCTAGGGAGCAGTGTGTAGGATTTCGTGCTGTATAGTGGAGAGGTTTTGATCTAGTTTAGTGGCCACAAAACAAATGAAAAATGCAAAATGCCATATCTAGAGCATTTAGTGTTTAGGTTGTCTATTCTGGGCTACTGTAAAAACATGGCAGTTCAACATGATCGTCTTCGGAAGGGGATCCCCTTACTGTCTATCGATATAAAAGGCTCTTTCTAAAGTAACAATAAAGTAATTATATTCCATTTCTGCCATATTCTGTAACTAAGACCCCCCAAAACCTGACAAACTGGACCTTTAAGTCATGAAACAAATATTAAGTAAGTGGAATTTTGACCCAATAACAACCCAACCGTAGAAAAGTTAAGTGATGTCTAAAGGTAGAAATATAATTGAGGAGATATTATAGTCTGGACTGGTGGTGGACCAACCTACTGACCCAACAATGCCGTCATTTATGGAGCTAAAAAGTACCTACAACTGTCAAAAACCCATCTTGTGTCAACAAGGTTTAACAAAACATGTCATTGTGTTTCAGAGATGCAGAACTTCAGCCTCACCTTTGCTGCTGCAGTTCAGCAGAGGTTTGGGGAACATGTAGGTGTGGCACATAGACGTGGCCTCTGGCTTCAATTTGATCGTTGGAGGCCTTGGCCCCCTATCTCTGTCCTCCGGCCTCCCGATTACCTGGTTGTCACCAGCACACAACAACTCCACATTCAGCTTCTTCAGCTTCTGGCCCTTCAGCGACAGGGGCTCCGCACATTTAGCGTAGTTGCCCAGGTTGCGGTGGCTAGGCACCTGCAGCATCGTGACCAGACTTTCCAATGAGCAGTGACAGCTCCAGGGGTTGTCATAAACACGGAGGTAGGTAAGGCGGGGCAGGGGGAGCAGGACCTCCTCTGAGGCTGTTTTCAATCCGTTGTGCTGGAGTAGCAGGGTGGTGAGCTTGGAGAGGCCGGTGAACGCTCCAGCCTCCACCATGGAGATGTCATTCTGCTGGAGGTCCAGGCTCTTCAGCTGGGTGAACTGGGAGAACATGTTGTCCCTCAAGACCTAAAGAGGGAAATATGAGTTGTTTGTGTAATTGTTGTATAAGGACTTTTTACATCTCATATTCTGGACAAAGAGTTGACCCTGGGATAACTAAGCTCCTTTCACTCACGCATTGTTAACCCAGGGTTATCCTTAACCCAGGGCTTTACGATTCATAGTACAGTTTGCTGAGTTTGCTAGCCTTGGGTTAAATATCTGCTGGAACAAATATTTACATGTATGTTTACTTTAGCCCAGATTGACACTGGCACATTTTGGAAGATATTTGGTTTTGTATTTTGTTAATTCTCCACAAACACAGGGCTAGCCCTGCTCCAGAACAGGGCCAGTAAACCCTTGGCTGAAGCTGGACTTGAATGTGGCAGTGTGAAAGCTTCCTTATCCTGGGGCTTACACCGCACGTGATCGCACCTCTTGTGTGATTGAACCAAAATGGTAGTTCTGTGAGCGGTCATGACTATAAGTAACACCTTTCACATTACACTTTTTACTCAGTTTTTATATGAAAGTATAAATATTGCACATTTAAGTACATATTGTAGTGTAGAGCTTTAATAGTCTAATAATATTTAATTATGTTTGTGATTATGTGCTAAATCCAACAGTGCCAAAAGCTGCTGCTAAAAAAAACAACAACCAAAAAAACCTTCATTCTTTCCCCGTTTACTTATTCATTCAACAACTCAACTCCCTAAACTTGAAAGAGTGACAGTAAAGCTTAATTATACTCATTGTTCGTTGATTTGATCAGTGTTTATGATTAATTCCTCTTTTTATTATTTATTACATCCCCGGCTAACCATTTTGTTTTATTTCTCTCAACACCTGTGAAACACACATCCTGTGTTCACTCTAACATATGAACAAAAATCTACACTCACACACACACACACACATAGCAGACAAATCTGTCTTTGATCTCGGCCCCAAATAAATGGAGCACAGATGCTCGGGGTATCAACAAGTTGGCTGGGTTTAGGGTCGGAGTCAGAGGCTTGAAGCACTAATTCACAGAAAACTGATGGATTTGGAAGATATTCCCAGAATCTGTTAATTATTGTTGGTCTAGTCTGGATTGTAGCAGGTGCTCTATGTCTCGCCTCTTTATATCTGAAAGTGTCCGTACATACCTGAATCTTATTTCTTGCCAACAGTAAATGGTGAATATCTTTGGGCCAATCCTGCATCACGGTGGTCAGCTGCCTATCCTGGCAGTCCAAGTACTTCTCTCCTGCCTCTACGTATTCCTTACACTCCTGAGTTTGACGTCTCATCAGTCCAGCCCTGCCTCTGCCCCGTACACGGCCCCCGGTGCCCCTCTCCGCCGCCCCTGACCGAGGGCCTCTCTTCCTGAAGGGCTCAGCTGGTCGAAGGAGCAGCAAGAGGAGAATGGTAGTGAGGAGATGCATGATGGGAGAGGAGTGGAGAGGAAGGGTGGCCTCTTGGTAATCAGGTCAACTTTAGAAGACTGCTGTCAGATGATTGGTGTGACGGGACACAGGAGGCCGGTCACAGCTGTGTGTTTGAAGAGAGAGAAAAACAGAAGAAGAGAGAGAAGGAGAGGTGAATTTAAAAAGGTCTTGGCCCTTTCACACAAATTGACGCACAATTTAGCTGACACTTGATTTGCTGCCGACATTTTGCAGACTGGCTATCAGTGAGTGAAATCCCATTTGGATGATTTAGAGGTTCATTTTCTGATTTATATGCCTTGAATGTTGATAAGACAGAAATATAAGGGCAAAGGTCCAATAACCTAAAGTCCATTAACCACACATTTAAACTATTGCTAATAGTGAATGTATTTATCAAGAAGTAGTCCTGCAAGTCACTGAGTCAGGCTAGCTGTTTCAAGTTTTTGTGCAAAGTAAAACCCAACCGTCTTCCTAAGAGGTTTTGTGTTGAAGTAACAACTTCACTTTTATCTGTATCATGGTCTCAGAGAATGCAACGTAACACAAAGCCAAGGTTACCAATAAAAGTCCTTAGTAGGCAAGGCTGGACCAGCAAGAAAATTGGAAATTGGAAACTTTGAATAAAAGGTGAAGTGCATCTGGAAGCTACTGACAAAACAAAAGTGATGTGGTTAGCCAGGAATTTTACCCTGTACCAAGTGGAGATGAATCTCTGTTGTTTCTGGAACCCCTCTTTTGAATGTCCCTTGACTTTGAGATTACAGAGACAAACAAAAATGAAGTGGTGCCCAATAAATTCTTTAAGACAGTTGCAGATTGCTCATTTACGCAATGTGCAAAGAAGCTACTGGCTAGCTTGCAAGCACTGAATCATCCATTGTGTTGATGAGAAGTGACAGCGGCAGATTTTTTTTCAGTGACACAATGGCACAAGAGTTAAAGTTACCATAAAAGATAATGTACAGTTGAGTTTAATCTTTTAAAAAACACCAAATGTTTGGAAATACAGAAATGAGTGTTTAGAGCGAGGTTTTAAAAAGTCCGTACATGAATAGAATCTCAAATACAATCAAATGTACAAGGATTCTGAGTCGAGCTGACAACTAAAACGATAACACATCGCACATGTTGAAAGAATTAGTGGAGAGGCAGAGGATGAATGAATAAAAGTGGGGAGAAGTGGAAAGGAAACAGGAAGTGGGCTGAAAAATGAAAAGAAAGAGACATTTGTTGCATGTCAACATGTTTTGGGTTCAAATGTGGTCATTATAAAGTGCTGTTTTCTTTCTGGGGTACCTCATGAATGTTTTCTACCCTCAGCTTAATAGACATTTAGCTTCATTTTGTTGATTCCTTCTCTCTTTGTTTGCATTTTGGCATGTTTTTATTGATTAGTTATTCTCAAACATTCATTGACTTGCAGAATGTTTATCCCTTGCAAAATAAGTACTTGTGTCTCAGATCCATATGTGGTTTTATTTTAAGATTTGAGATTTACCGCAACAACGATTGAGTTTAGGCAACTAAAAACATTACGCTAGTCTTATTGTCACCATGAATTTGCCAAGAAACCAGCAGGGGACTCAAAGAAGTCATGGCCATCCGTCTAAGAAGTAGTCCTGCAAGTCATAGAAACAGGCTAGCTGTTTTCAGTCTTTGTGCAAAGTCAAACCAAACCTTCTTTCTTATAGGTTTTGTGGTGGATAAACAACTTCACACTGTTCCCCTTTTGCTACTGAGAGAAGACAGTGATTGCTGACACGACCACAAGAGGTTGTTTGTGTTATAAACGTACTGTTTGAATTAATTTTGGGAACAGAAACAGAGAATTAGAAGATCCTCTCATGTCTGTTTACTAAATATAATGCCAGCAAGTTAGCGTAGCTCAGGGTGAAACAGTCTAGCTTGGAATGAGTAACTTCCTGCAGTCTATACTCATCGTGTGGCTTACTGTATGATTACTATACCTGCAGTTGTAACTGCTGAACATACAACAAATATCTTAGCTTAACATATTCATATTGTATCTATCTTTTTGCACTTCTTGTTGGATGCTAAATTGTATTTTGTTGTCTCAGTACTCTGAATTAGACTCAACTTCATCATTTTTGCACAATTTTAACTGACTAGCCTGAAACAAGAAGTAGTCTGGCATATAAGACCTCTCCCATGAAACAACAAATTGTCCTTTTTAGACTCTGGTTTTGTATGGACTGAACAAAACAGATATTTGGTGTTAAATAATGTGCTTTAGAGTTACTCATAAGCAGATTTTGTTATTGTTCAACAGAGCGGGCTAGCTGTTGCTATTTTGATGCTAAGCTAAGCTATGTGGCTGCTGGTAGCTTTTTTTTTTTTAATTATTATTATTATTTTTTGGCCTTTTATGCCTTTTTATTGATAGTACAGCTGAAGATAGACAGGAAGCAGGGGGCAGAGAGAGGGGGAATGACACGCAGTAAATGGCCGTCCAATGCGGGATTCGAACCGGGGCGAGCTGCAGCGAGGACTGAAGCCTCTACACACGGGGCGGCCGCTTAACCCACTACGCCACCGACCGCCCGCTGGTAGCTTTAATGGAGAGATATGAGAGTGGTAGGAATCTCCTCATACTTGGCATTTCTCAAAATATACAACTTTAGCTTTAAAACTAGTCTGACTACTTCTTGTCTTGTCTTTCTCGCTCTTTCTTAGGGTCTTGCTGTTTTGCCATTTGTACTGCCAAACTGTTAAACTATCACCAGCCAAAAACATAAAAACTCCAAGTGATATTTATGGCTAAATAATGATGGTGAAAATAATGACTGTCATTATTTATTTATTTGCCACACAGCAGTTGTTTTTTGGACTGACTGTGCCCATATGTGTGCCTGTGTGGGTGTGTTTCCACATTGTATGATGAAAAAAAAAGTGAGTCATGGCTCCCTTGTGTGATAGAGGCAAAAAAGGAAGGTCCAGAGGTCTGCCAGTAAACCATACAAAGACACACAGACTCGTATGCAAGCTGACTCAGTCCAACTGTACCAAACCACAGCTCCCTTACAGGGTTCCATGGAACAAGCCCGTCAATGCAGATGGTGTCGTTCCATTGTGAAAACAGACTGGGCATGTTAGCTGGCTACAGACAGAAAACGCTGAGAATGTATCTTGGGATGTTCTTTCCAGTCCATTGAGGCTCTTCAAGTTCAATTGTCCATCTATCAATCGTCTCATAGAAAACAACCTGAAAGTTCGATTCCTTGCACAGGCAAAATACACGCTAGTGAGCTGTTACACAAAGTGAATGGATGGCTTCTTCCCAGCCACCAGCTGGCAGTGTGTGTGATATATTATGTATGTATAGGTCTGAGTCTCTTTCTTTTCCGAATTTGTATATACAAGCGTGCCCTTATAGATGTATTTGTATGTCTGTACATCAACTGCGAGCACATGTGTTGTGTTTGCGATTGTGCAGCTGAAGAGAGACATGTTTCAACATAAGGTGAGACTTCTGCCAGTCCAAACACCAGACCAGACTAGACTGAGGTGGAAAGCATGGACTGGAGGGGTCTTGAGTAGACACAGACACAACCTCCCCTCAGTGTATAACTGCTTTCAAGTTAATTTATTTAGTTACATGTGGTTCATATACAGCACTGTGGTGCAACTGCACCAGGAGTCTTGCACAGCTCAGTGGGTGAAGCATGGCAATAACATCTCAGGGCAAACACGTACTCCAGTACTGTGTAGCTATATCCTCCAAAACATACGTAACGTAGAAAATATTAGGGATGTAGGGTGACAAATTACAGGAAAAACCACCACATGGCCATCACACACCTCCGCAATATCCTTTGGCAAGGATTCCAAGTTTCTGGAACTGTACTGGAGAGATGGACAACATTTTCCAAAGATATAGTTTTTTATTTTTTATTTCCACTCATACTGATGACCTTTCTTATATCATGCGGTAAAGGACAATAAACCAAAGTGCATTTCATTTTCTATTTTAAGTTAAATAACATAACTGGGCTTTTCTGTAGTGGTGGTTAACTGTCCACGCCTTATTTTTG